>NC_134825.1:182461324-182564571 GCF_004210375.1 Tachypleus tridentatus | reverse complement strand
GTGTATAGTGAGATTTTCCTATCATACAGTAGTGTATAGTGAGATTTTCCCATTATGCAGTAGATAGCAGTGTATAGTGAGATTTTGCTATTATCACACAGCAGTGTAGAAGTGAGATTTTCCTATCACATAGTAGTGTATAGTGAGATTTTCTATCATGCAGTAATGTATAGTGAGATTTTCCTATCATGCAGTAGATAGTGTATAGTGAGATTTTCCACATCATGCAGTAGATAGTAGTGAGATTTTCCTATCATACAGTGAGATAGTATATAGTGAGATTTTCCCATCATGCAGTATAGTATTTTCCCATAGTGTATAGTGAGATTTTCCCATCATACAGTAGTGTATAAGTGAGATTTTCCCTATCATACAGTAGTGTATAGTGAGATTTTCCTATCATGTACAGCAGTGTATAGTGAGATTTTCCTATCATGCAGTAGTGTATAGTGAGATTTTCCCATCATATGCAGTGAGTGTATAGTGAGATTTTCCATCAAGTGCAGTAGTGTATAGTGAGATTTTTCCCATCATGCAGTAGTGTATAGTGAGATTTTCCTATCATGCAGTAGTGTATAGTGAGATTTTCTTATCATGCAGTAGTGTATAGAGAGATTTTCCTATTATGCAGTAGATAGTAGTGTATAAGATTTTTCTATTATGCAGTAGATAGTAGTGTATAGTGAGATTTTCCCATCAGATAGTAGTGTATAGTGAGATTTTCCTATCGTGCAGGAAGGTGTATGGTGAGATTTTTCTATCATGTAGTAGTAGATAGTAATGTATAGTGAGATTTTCCCATCATACAGCAGTGTATAGTGAGATTTTCCCATCATACAGTAGTGTATAGTGAGATTTTCCCATCATACAGTAGTGTATGAGTGAGATTTTCCTATCATACAGTAGTGTATAGTGAGATTTTCATATCATACAGTAGTGTATAGTGAGATTTTCCTATTATGCAGTAGTGTATAGTGAGATTTTCCTATCACATAGTAGTGTATAGTGAGATTTTCCCATCCATCACATATCAGTAGTGTATAGTGAGATTTTCCTATCATGCAGTAGTGTATAGTGAGATTTTCCTATCCATAGTCATACAGTGAGAGATAGTAGTGTATGGTGAGATTTTCCTATCATGCAGTAGATATGAGTAGTGTATAATGAGATTTTCCTATCAGATAGTAGTGTATAGTGAGATTTTCCTATCAGATAGTAGTGTATAGTGAGATTTTCCTATCATCAGTGTATAGTGAGATTTTCCTATCAGTGAAGTGTATAGTGAGATTTTTATCATGCGCGGTAGATAGTAGTGTATAGTGAGATTTTCCTTTCAGATAGCAGTGTATAGTGAGATTTTCCTATCATACAGTAGTGTATAGTGAGATTTTCCCATCATACAGTAGTGTATAGTGAGATTTTCCTATCATGCAGTGATAGTAGCATATAGTGAGATTTTCCATCATCATACAGTAGTGTACAGTGAGATTTTCCTATCATACAGTAGTGTACAGTGAGATTTTCCTATCACAGTACAGTAGTGTACAGTGAGATTTTGCTATCATACAGTAGTGTACAGTGAAATTTTCCTATCAGATAGTAGTGTATAGTGAGATTTTCCTATCATACAGTAGTGTATAGTGAGATTTTCCTATCATGCAGTAGTGTATAGTGAGATTTTCCTATCATGCAGTAGTGTATAGTGAGATTTTCCCTATCATGCAGTAGTGTATAGTGAGATTTTCCTATCAGATAGTAGTGTATAGTGAGATTTTCCTGTCATGCAGTAGTGTATAGTGAGATTTTCCTATCATGCAGTAGTGTATAGTGAGATTTTCCTTATCATGCAGTAGTGTATATAGAGATTTTCCCATCATGCATATCATGCAGTAGATAGTAGTGTATAGTGAGATTTTCCTATCATACAGTAGCATGTATAGTGAGATTTTCCTATCATACAGTAGTGTACAGTGAGATTTTCCTATCATACAGTAGCAGTTTATAGTGAGATTTTCCTATCATACAGTAGTGTACAGTGAGATTTTCCTATCACATAGTAGTGTATAGTGAGATTTTCCTATCATGCAGTAGTGTATAGTGAGATTTTCCTATCATGCAGTAGATAGTAGTGTATAGTGAGATTTTCCTATCAGATAGTAGTGTACAGTGAGATTTTCCTATCAGATAGTAGTGTATAGTGAGATTTTCCTATCATGCAGTAGATAGTAGTGTACAGTGAGATTTTCCCTATCATACAGTAGTGTACAGTGAGATTTTCCCTATCAGGTAGTAGTGTATTGTGAGATTTTCCTATCATGCAGTAGATAGTAGTGTACAGTGAGATTTTCCTATCATACAATAGTGTACAGTGAGATTTTCCTATCAGATAGTAGTGTGTAGTGAGATTTTCGTATCATGCAGTAGTGTATAGTGAGATTTTCCTATCTTGCAGTAGATAGTAGTGTACAGTGAGATTTTCCTATCAGATAGTAATGTATAGTGAGATTTTCCTATCATGCAGTAGTGTGTAGTGAGATTTTCCTATCAGTGATCAGTAGTAGTGTACAGTGAGATTTTCCTATCAGATAGTAGTGTATAGTGAGATTTTCCTATCATACAGTAGTGTATAATTGTGAGATTTTCCTATCGATGCAGTAGTGTATAGTGAGATTTTCCTTGTCATGTAGTAGTGTATAGTGAGATTTTCCTATCGCGGCAGTAGTATAGTGAGTGAGATTTTTCTATCATGCAGTAGATAGTAGTGTATAGTGAGATTTTCCTATCATACAGTTGTGTATAGTGAGATTTTCCTATCAGGTAGTAGTGTATAGTGAGATTTTCCTATCATGCAGTAGATAGTAGTGTATAGTGAGATTTTCCTATCATGCAGTAGATAGTAGTGTATAGTGAGATTTTTCCGTGTATCATACAGTTGTGTATAGTGAGATTTTAGGTATCATACAGTTGTGTATAGTGAGATTTTCCTATCAGACAGTAGTGTATAGTGAGATTTTGCTATCAGATAGTAGTGTATAGTGAGATTTTCCTATCATGCAGTAGATAGTAGTGTAGAAATGTTTCCTATAGTTATTAATCTTTGAAGTATTTTCCTGTATTTAACAGTCCACACAACATTTTCAATGTAGTTGTTAATAATAATTATCTAAAAAATGTTTTCCCCATAGTCCAACAAATGTCTTGTTGTAGCTAGTAATTTTAAAAAATGATTTTATTGTAGTTAATAGTTTAAATATGTTTACCCTGTAGTTTAGAAAAAGGTTATGCTGTTACTACAAAGAATTTTTGCATAAGCATAATTAGTAGCATAAAAATAATTCCCATCACAATTAGTCTAAAAAATTTTTTCCATGGCTAATAATCTGTGAAGAGTTTTAGAGCACCCTCTGTTTTCAGTAAAATTTATTACTCTTTACCAATTTTTATTTTATTTTCTAAAAGTAAGTTTTTTTAATATTTGACAAGTGAAATGTACTCCAGACTTTTTATTACTTGCACTGGACACATAAAAGTTTGTCCATTTGGGCAGTATACTATTTTTTTTTTCTCATTCAAAGCTGAGATTTTTGATAAAATATTTTTGATATTTGTAACGAACTATGTGAAATGGAAAGCCCACTCTTTACTTGTTTAAATTTTGAAAATGATTGTTGGTTTCAAAAGAGTGTTAGTTGCAGTTAATGTCGACCTAAAGTTATTTACTTTAGTTTAAAAAAATCCATTGTTTCCTCAAATTTTAAAATGTTTTCTTTCCTTTTTTTTTCAGATCTAACAAATGATTATTCTCTAGTAGTTGGATCTACAGTTGACTTGAACTGCACGTTACTTTGGCATAAGATTTCCCTGACGAACAAGGATCACAAAAGTGAAACATATTTTGTTAATTCCACATACTTGTTTTTTCGTTTCAATAACAAGACCATAAAACAGGAAAATGTTCATATTGTGGATCCCTTAACTGCTTTCGACCACAAATTCCCAAGCTAGCATAGAACAAACTGGAAAATATTTCTGTAACTTGAGGTTACCAGGCACAGAGAATTCTACTACTGTATGCTTAAGTAACATCTATGTTGGGTGTAAGTTTCTGACATTCTGTTCATAGTAATTTTGATAGTTGGTAAAAACAGTTAGATATGATGCAGAAACAATAAACTGTAGAATAAAGATAAAGTAAAATGAAAAAAACATGTTTTTTGTTGTGATGTTATGATTTTTGACTTTGACATTACCATCACAATCATGAAATTATTTAATGTTATATTGAAATTGTGTTTCATTTTATGGATTCCTCATGATGGTGTGTCACTTTTTGAATTTTCATGATGGTGTGTAAGTTGTTTGTATTGTGTGTCACTTTCTGAATTCCTCATGATAGTGCAAGTTGTTTGTATTGTGTGTCACTTTCTGGATTCCTCATGATGGTGTGTAAGTTGTTTGTATTGTGTGTCACTTTCTGGATTCTTCATGATGGTGTGGAAGCTGCTTGTGTTGTGTGCCACTTTCTGGATTCATCATGATGGTGTGTAAGCTGTTTGTATTGTGTTTCACTTTCTGGATTCATCATGATGGTGTGTAAGCTGTTTGTATTGTGTTTCACTTTCTGGATTCCCTGATGATGGTGTGTGTAAGCTGTTTGTGTTGTGTGC
The DNA here is from genome assembly GCF_004210375.1 of Tachypleus tridentatus. NCBI lineage: Eukaryota > Metazoa > Arthropoda > Merostomata > Xiphosura > Limulidae > Tachypleus > Tachypleus tridentatus. Next base: position 182,559,904 of record NC_134825.1, on the reverse strand, counting down.
CACTTTCTGGATTCCTCATAATGGTGTGTAAGATGTTTGTGTTGTGTGCCACTTTCTGGATTCCTGATGATGGTGTGTAAGCTGTTTGTATTGTGTGCCACTTTCTGGATTCCTCATGATGGTGTGTAAGCTGTTTGTGTTGTGTGCCACTTTCTGGATTCCTCATGATGGTGTGTAAGTTGTTTGTGTTGTGTGCCACTTTCTGGATTCCTGATGATGGTGTGTAAGCTGTTTGTATTGTGTGCCACTTTCTGGATTCCTCATGATGGTGTGTAAGCTGTTTGTGTTGTGTGCCACTTTCTGGATTCCTCATGATGGTGTGTAAGATGTTTGTGTTGTGTGCCACTTTCTGGATTCCTCATGATGGTGTGTCACTTTTTGAATTTTCATGATGGTGTGTAAGTTGTTTGTATTGTGTGTCACTTTCTGAATTCCTCATGATAGTGCAAGTTGTTTGTATTGTGTGTCACTTTCTGGATTCCTCATGATGGTGTGTAAGTTGTTTGTATTGTGTGTCACTTTCTGGATTCCTCATGATGGTGTGTAAGTTGTTTGTATTGTGTGTCACTTTCTGGATTCTTCATGATGGTGTGGAAGCTGTTTGTGTTGTGTGCCACTTTCTGGATTCCTCATGATGGTGTGTAAGCTGTTTGTATTGTGTTTCACTTTCTGGATTCCTGATGATGGTGTGTAAGCTGTTTGTGTTGTGTGCCACATTCTGGATTCCTCATAATGGTGTGTAAGATGTTTGTGTTGTGTGCCACTTTCTGGATTCCTCATAATGGTGTGTAAGATGTTTGTGTTGTGTGCCACTTTCTGGATTCCTGATGATGGTGTGTAAGCTGTTTGTATTGTGTGCCACTTTCTGGATTCCTCATGATGGTGTGTAAGCTGTTTGTGTTGTGTGCCACTTTCTGGATTCCTCATGATGGTGTGTAAGTTGTTTGTGTTGTGTGCCACTTTCTGGATTTCTCATAATGGTGTGTAAGATGTTTGTGTTGTGTGCCACTTTCTGGATTCCTGATGATGGTGTGTAAGCTGTTTCTATTGTGTGCCACTTTCTGGATTCCTCATGATGGTGTGTAAGCTGTTTGTGTTGTGTGCCACTTTCTGGATTCCTCATGATGGTGTGTAAGATGTTTGTGTTGTGTGCCACTTTCTGGATTCCTCATGATGGTGTGTCACTTTTTGAATTTTCATGATGGTGTGTAAGTTGTTTGTATTGTGTGTCACTTTCTGAATTCCTCATGATAGTGCAAGTTGTTTGTATTGTGTGTCACTTTCTGGATTCCTCATGATGGTGTGTAAGTTGTTTGTGTTGTGTGCCACTTTCTGGATTTCTCATGATGGTGTGGAAGCTGTTTGTATTGTGTGTCACTTTCTGGATTTCTCATGATGGTGTGTAAGTTGTTTGTATTGTGTGTCACTTTCTGGATTTCTCATGATGGTGTGTAAGTTGTTTGTATTGTGTGTCACTTTCTGGATTCCTCATGATGGTGTGTAAGTTGTTTGTATTGTGTGTCACTTTCTGGATTCATCATGATGGTGTGTAAGTTGTTTGTATTGTGTGCCACTCTCTGGATTCCTCATGATGGTGTGTAACTTGTTTGTATTGTGTGTCACTTTCTGGATTCCTCATGATGGTGTGTAAGTTGTTTGTATTGTGTGTCACTTTCTGGATTCATCATGATGGTGTGTAAGTTGTTTGTATTGTGTGCCACTTTTTGGATTCCTCATGATGGTGTGTAAGCTGTTTGTGTTGTGTGCCACTTTCTGGATTCCTCATGATGGTGTGTAAGCTGTTTGTGTTGTGTGCCACTTTCTGGATTCCTCATGATGGTGTGTAAGCTGTTTGTGTTGTGTGCCACTTTCTGGATTCCTCATGATGATGTGTAAGCTGCTTGTGTTGTGTGCCACTTTCTGGATTCCTGATGATGGTGTGTAAGCTGTTTGTGTTGTGTTTCACTTTCTGGATTCCTGATGATGGTGTGTAAGCTGTTTGTGTTGTGTGCCACTTTCTGGATTCCTCATAATGGTGTGTAAGATGTTTGTGTTGTGTACCACTTTCTGGATTCCTGATGATGGTGTGTAAGTTGTTTGTGTTGTGTGCCACTTTCTGGATTCATCATGATGGTGTGTAAGATGTTTGTGTTGTGTGCCACTTTCTGGATTCATCATGATGGTGTGCAAGCTGTTTGTATTGTGTTTCACTTTCTGGATTCCTCATAATGGTGTGTAAGATGTTTGTGTTGTGTGCCACTTTCTGGATTCCTGATGATGGTGTGTAAGCTGTTTGTATTGTGTGCCACTTTCTGGATTCCTCATGATGGTGTGTAAGCTGTTTGTGTTGTGTGCCACTTTCTGGATTCCTCATGATGGTGTGTCACTTTTGAATTTTTCATGATGGTGTGTAAGTTGTTTGTGTTGTGTGTCACTTTCTGGATTTCTCATGATGGTGTGTAAGTTGTTTGTATTGTGTGTCACTTTCTGGATTTCTCATGATGGTGTGTAAGCTGTTTGTGTTGTCTGTCACTTTCTGGATTGTGCTTCTGTACAAAGTATGCCATGTGTCACTCTGGTTTTGTAAGATAATTATATTATGTGTCATGTTTTGAATCCTGTCTGAAATGACCTTAATTTAACATAACTTTTGGTTGGTTTTGGATCTTGAATAGTACGTATTTTTCCAAAATATTCATTCTTCCTCAGGAATTGTGTGTCACATCTGCAATGTTTATGATAAATAAATATGATTTATTTATCTCATATGATTTAGACAACGACATTATGTATTTCTTCACAGGAATGGTTTTCATAATTTCAAACAAAACTAGTACCGTTTATGTTTTGTAGAGAACTATATTCATGAATGTAATGCTTGTATACAGTGCCGTGCAAGTGTTTCAGGACAAACGAATAAATATGTCATTTTTATTTTTGTTGTATCAGTCTAATGTTTTCATGCCATTATAGAATGTACATTTCAACATTATGGTAATGTTTCACTGATCTCTGTTGACAACTGAATGATTCAAGAATACTAATAATTCTTTATAATTCCCACATACTTGTACAAGGACATGTTATAAGGGTTCTGCTTGAATAAACATACTCATCATATTTAGGGTCTGAAATAAATATCACAGTGCCCCATGGAATGTCTTAATTATATAGGAAGAATCTCGTAAGAAGCTAGCATGTGGTACCAGTATGTGTTAGAAGAAATCAATTTAATAACACTCCACAAATAATAAAAACAGTGTTTGACACTACATATGCTACTGACAAAAAAGTCTAGAGAATTGTCTTTAGAATAGAGTTCACATAAAGCTTTACTTGATATTGGTTGGACTTCTTACAAATTGCTGCAGACTTGAAATGCTCCCCAAACACTGTCAAGTACACCCTAGATCATGAGACCGAGACAGATAAATTAGAAAACAGGAAAGGAAGAGACAGAACACCAAAACTCAATGATACTAATGTTAAGTATCTCAGTTTATACTGTTTTGAGGACAGAAGGAAAACTGTCACTGATCTCAAGCATGAGATAAACAACCATGTACCAGATTACAAGTGTTGAGAAGACTCAACAAGAATGGAATATTTGGTAACGTAGTAGTTTAAAAAAACCTTTACTTTGATCTTCAAGTGTGGTCAAGAGACTGAAGTTTGATCAAAAGTACAGAAACTGGATTGTTGATGATTGGAAAATTATGTATGGTTTGGGATGTTTACCTGTTGAGGCAACAGGAGATGTTTACAAAATAGATGGAATAATGGACTAACACAAGTACCATAAGATACTGATCCATCAAGGTGTACTGAGTGATTTGTGTATTATTGGTAAAAGAAGATAATTACCTCAAACAATCATACAGCTTGTGTAGAAATTACTTAGCTAAGAAAGAAGCTGGTGGGATCATTCAAGTGATGTAATATGCCCACCTACCTCCATGTGATTTAATATGTCCACCTACCTCCACGTGATGTAATATGCCCACCTACCTCCACGTGATGTAATATGTCCACCTACCTCCACGTGATGTAATATGCCCACCTACCTCCATGTGATGTAATATGTCCACCTACCTCCACGTGATGTAATATGTCCACCTACCTCCACGTGATGTAATATGCCCACCTACCTCCACGTGATGTAATATGTCCACCTACCTCCACATTGATGTAATATGTCCACCTATCTCCCATTGATGTAATATGCCCACCTACCTCACACACACAACCCAGTTGAGCAGTTCTGGGATTTGATAAACAAAAATTTGACAAATTAAAAGATACTTCAAAGAAACTTTATGGGAGTGTATTAGAGACATTTGGAGTGAAATCTCAAAATACACTTGGGTTAAATGTTATAGCAATGCTTGAAAGACTGTTTACAGCTATTAAAGCAAAAGGGTGACACAAAATATTAACTGTTCATTCAACTCAGACACTTCCACTGAGTTTCTGTTGTACTAAATATGAAGATTAATAACATGTTGATGTTTCACCATTGTTCTTTGAAAGTAGCCTGAAATCTAATGTTTGAGTTTGTTCTAACACTTTTGCACATTGTTGTACTCTTCTATTTTGTTGTGTATTTTTGGTAAAGCACAAACTTGATGAGTTGATTAAGTGTGAAATGAATTTCTAAATCAGCTGTGTATAGAAACATTAAAAAATACACAAATATTTGGAATAAGAAAGATACAACTCAGTATAAATCATTTTTGACACTTGGTGAACTTGTGCTGAAAACTTCCTATGTTTTCTCTTTGATAGACAAACCACGTGAAGTTAGCAGTTTTTCTTGTCTTAGTACAAACCTTGAGAGGCTAACTTGCTGTTGGCAGCCAACTATGAACCCTGTCCCAACAACTTACACTCTTAAGAGTCATGTAATTAGTGGGTGAGTTTGATTTTCTATAACAAAATTTTATGTGTCCATTCCATTGGATTTTTGTTGTATCTGATATTTTTTAGTTGTAATCAAAGTAACTTTAGATTAAAACAAGTTTCAGTTATATTTTAAAAAATCATGAAAACATTGCTTTTACACTTATAAAGTATATTACACATTGTGTTCCTTTTACCAGCTGGCAAAGCATAATTATAATTAAGATTTCCATTATAGTATGATATTTATCATAAGACATTAGTATTATATTTATTACACTTATCATAAAACTTTAGTATGTTTTTAGATGCTACATTCTTATCTTGTCTGTTAGAGATTTTTAAGAATTAGAAGAGGCAATAATAATAGTCTTCCAAACATATCATGCTATTATATTCATCAAATACATTGCAGACAAGGTATCAGGAAAATTGTCCCCTAGAAAATCTCCAGTTGAAGGTTTGTATTTGTTTTCTAACCAGTGTTAAACTTACTCAGTACTGTTCATTATGTCCCTACAATTAAACATAGCAGTACATATTGGTCTGCCTTCTATCCATTAATCATAATGTTTTTTACAAGATATCTCAAAATTGTGTGGATGGATTTTAACCAAACTTATCAATTTTAGAGTACCTAAAAAGTTCTAAACACCATTAACCTTTTTAGGTCATGGGCCAAAGGACAAGGTCACAGTGGGGCACAAATGTTTCATAAACACAGCTTGTACTTGTTTCGTATTATCTTAATAAATACTTAATTATAGTAACTGGTCACAGTAGGGTGATAGGAGCGTAGTAAATATCACATGTGTGCATAAAGGATATTTTTAATTGAAATATCAAAACATGATTATGTCACTACATAATGCATTAATAAAATGTTTTATTTTCTTTATATAGATTATGTGTAAAATATAATGGTTTTCAATCAAATATGAACAGGCAGTGATGGTGACGTTAATGAATTAATGTAAATTAGTCCTATCAAAGATCTAAATCATTGAAGCTTAAATTACATCATCTTGTATGATGTAAAAATGAACAGTTTTAAAAGTGATATTATGTATTGGTTTCAGCCATTCTTTGCTAGGTTATGGAAACTGCCCAAACACGACTAAAGTTAACAATACGTGTTGTCAGTGGAGAGTGGACACTTCTCCACCATATTACATGAATCAAAAGCAGTTGTGGTTCACTTTGACTGGACACAATCATCTTGGACATATCACACAGAACATCATGGTTGACCACTATAAATTTGGTATGTTACACATTTGTTAATTGTTTTATTGGACAAACTTCTGTTCATGTGTTTTTCTAATTTGTTTTTGCTCTTGATAATGCATATGTTTTACAGTTTGCTCCTATCTTTGATAGAATATTTGTTCATTTGTTTCTATCTTTGAAACAACATCTGTTTCTCAACTGTTCCTGTCTTTGATATTATATCTGTGCTTCATTTGTACTTGTCTTTGATAGTATATCTGTTCCTAATTTGTTCATATTGTTGATAATATATCTGTTTCTCATTTGTTCATATTGTTGATAGTATATCTGTTTCTCATTTGTTCCTATCTTTGATAGTATATCTTCCTCATTTCTTCCTATCATTGATATTGTATGTGTTCCACGTTTCTTCCTATCTTTGATATTGTATGTGTTCCTCGTTTGTTCCTATCTTTGACAGTATGTCTGTTCCTCATTTGTTCCTGTCTGTGCTTCATTTGTATGTATCTATGGTAATATATCTGTTCCTCGTTTGTTCATATCTTTGATGTGATATCTGTTTCCTTGCTTGTTCTTATCATTGTTAATACAAGTTGTTTTTTGAGGATGTGTTTTAACAGCTGATGAAATATCTGTTCTTTACACGATATTCCTTGTGTCTGGAAATATGTGTATTCACCTATCTTTTACTGAGTGCAATCACCTCTCTTGTACTGAATGTATTCACCTATGTTTTATTCTTTAGAACACATGCCACCTCTTAATTTTTTCAACCATTGATTTAACTGTGCTGCTCTTTTTGTTTCTCATCAAAGTGAAAATAGTCATTTCTGTTCTTTCTTACATTCCTCATACTGTTCTCACAATACACCTGTTTCATGTCATACTCATCCTTGATGTTGTACAAATATTTGTTCTTTCTTTTCTATGCCAGTTCTCACAACACACCTGTTTCATGTCATACTCATCCTTATTGTTGTATAAATATTTGTTCTTTCTTTTCTATGCCAGTTCTCACAGTACACCTGTTTCATGTCATACTCATCCTTGATGTTGTACAAATATTTGTTCTTTCTTTTCTATGCCAGTTCTCACAGTACACCTGTTTCATGTCATACTCATCCTTGATGTTGTACAAATATTTGTTCTTTCTTTTCTATGCCAGTTCTCACAGTACACCTGTTTCATGTCATACTCATCCTTGATGTTGTACAAATATTTGTTCTTTCTTTTCTATGCCAGTTCTCACAACACACCTCTTTCATGTCATACTCATCCTTGATGTTGTACAAATATTTGTTCTTTGTTTTCTATGCCAGTTCTCACAATACACCTGTTTCATGTCATACTCATCCTTGATGTTGTACAAATATTTGTTCTTTGTTTTCTATGCCAGTTCTCACAACACACCTGTTTCATGTCATACTCATCCTTGATGTTGTACAAATATTTGTTCTTTCTTTTCTATGCCAGTTCTCACAACACACTTCTTTCATGTCATACTCATCCTTGATGTTGTATAAATATTTGTTCTTTCTTTTCTATGCCAGTTCTCACAGTACACCTGTTTCATGTCATACTCATCCTTGATGTTGTACAAATATTTGTTCTTTCTTTTCTATGCCAGTTCTCACAGTACACCTGTTTCATGTCATACTCATCCTTGATGTTGTACAAATATTTGTTCTTTCTTTTCTATGCCAGTTTTCACAGTACACCTGTTTCATGTCATACTCATCCTTGATGTACAAATATTTGTACTTTCTTTTCTATGCCAGTTCTCACAGTACACCTGTTTCATGTCATACACATCCTTGATGTTGTACAAATATTTGTTCTTTCTTTTCTATGCCAGTTCTCACAACACACCTGTTTCATGTCATACTCATCCTTGATGTTGTACAAATATTTGTTCTTTCTTTTCTATGCCAGTTCTCACAACACACCTGTTTCATGTCATACTCATCCTTGATGTTGTACAAATATTTGTTCTTTTCTTTTCTATGCCAGTTCTCACAACACACCTGTTTCATGTCATACTCATCCTTGATGTTGTACAAATATTTGTTCTTTCTTTTCTATGCCAGTTCTCACAACACACCTGTTTCATGTCATACTCATCCTTGATGTTGTACAAATATTTGTTCTTTCTTTTCTATGCCAGTTCTCACAACACACCTGTTTTAATGTCATACTCATCCTTGATGTTGTATAAATATTTGTTCTTTCTTTTCTATGCCAGTTCTCACAGTACACCTGTTTCATGTCATACTCATTCCTGATGCTGTACAAATATTTGTTCTTTCTTTTCTATGCCAGTTCTCACAGTACACCTGTTTCATGTCATACTCATCCTTGATGTTGTACAAATATTTGTTCTTTCTTTTCTATGCCAGTTCTCACAGTACACCTGTTCCATGTCATACACATCCTTGATGTTGTACAAATATTTGTTCTTTCTTTTCTATGCCAGTTCTCACAACACACCTGTTTCATGTCATACTCATCCTTGATGTTGTACAAATATTTGTTCTTTCTTTTCTATGCCAGTTCTCACAACACACCTCTTTCATGTCATACTCATCCTTGATGTTGTACAAATATTTGTTCTTTGTTTTCTATGCCAGTTCTCACAATACACCTGTTTCATGTCATACTCATCCTTGATGTTGTACAAATATTTGTTCTTTGTTTTCTATGCCAGTTTTCACAGTACACCTGTTTCATGTCATACTCATCCTTGATGTACAAATATTTGTTCTTTCTTTTCTATGCCAGTTCTCACAGTACACCTGTTTTAATGTCATACTCATCCTTGATGTTGTATAAATATTTGTTCTTTCTTTTCTATGCCAGTTCTCACAGTACACCTGTTTCATGTCATACTCATCCTTGATGTTGTACAAATATTTGTTCTTTCTTTTCTATGCCAGTTCTCACAACACACCTGTTTCATGTCATACTCATCCTTGATGTTGTACAAATATTTGTTCTTTCTTTTCTATGCCAGTTCTCACAGTACACCTGTTTCATGTCATACTCATCCTTGATGTTGTACAAATATTTGTTCTTTCTTTTCTATGCCAGTTTTCACAGTACACCTGTTTCATGTCATACTCATCCTTGATGTACAAATATTTGTTCTTTCTTTTCTATGCCAGTTCTCACAGTACACCTGTTTCATGTCATACTCATCCTTGATGTACAAATATTTGTTCTTTCTTTTCTATGCCAGTTCTCACAGTACACCTGTTTCATGTAATACTCATCCTTGATGTTGTACAAATATTTGTTCTTTCTTTTCTATGCCAGTTCTCACAGTACACCTGTTTCATGTCATACTCATCCTTGATGTTGTACAAATATTTGTTCTTTCTTTTCTATGCCAGTTCTCACAACACACCTGTTTCATGTCATACTCATCCTTGATGTTGTATAAATATTTGTTCTTTCTTTTCTATGCCAGTTCTCACAATACACCTGTTTCATGTCATACTCATCCTTGATGTTGTACAAATATTTGTTCTTTCTTTTCTATGCCAGTTCTCACAACACACCTGTTTCATGTCATACTCATCCTTGATGTTGTACAAATATTTGTTCTTTCTTTTCTATGCCAGTTCTCACAGTACACCTGTTTCATGTCATACTCATCCTTGATGTTGTACAAATATTTGTTCTTTCTTTTCTATGCCAGTTCTCACAATACACCTGTTTCATGTCATACTCATCCTTGATGTTGTACAAATATTTGTTCTTTCTTTTCTATGCCAGTTCTCACAACACACCTGTTTCATGTCATACTCATCCTTGATGTTGTACAAATATTTGTTCTTTCTTTTCTATGCCAGTTCTCACAACACACCTGTTTCATGTCATACTCATCCTTGATGTTGTACAAATATTTGTTCTTTCTTTTCTATGCCAGTTCTCACAACACACCTGTTTCATGTCATACTCATCCTTGATGTTGTATAAATATTTGTTCTTTCTTTTCTATGCCAGTTCTCACAACACACCTGTTTCATGTCATACTCATCCTTGATGTTGTACAAATATTTGTTCTTTCTTTTCTATGCCAGTTCTCACAACACACCTGTTTCATGTCATACTCATCCTTGATGTTGTACAAATATTTGTTCTTTCTTTTCTATGCCAGTTCTCACAGTACACCTGTTTCATGTCATACTCATCCTTGATGTTGTACAAATATTTGTTCTTTCTTTTCTATGCCAGTTCTCACAACACACCTGTTTTAATGTCATACTCATCCTTGATGTTGTACAAATATTTGTTCTTTCTTTTCTATGCCAGTTCTCACAATACACCTGTTTCATGTCATACTCATCCTTGATGTTGTACAAATATTTGTTCTTTCTTTTCTATGCCAGTTCTCACAACACACCTGTTTCATGGCATACTCATCCTTGATGTTGTATAAATATTTGTTCTTTCTTTTCTATGCCAGTTCTCACAACACACCTGTTTCATGTCATACTCATCCTTGATGTTGTACAAATATTTGTTCTTTCTTTTCTATGCCAGTTCTCACAACACACCTGTTTCATGTCATACTCATCCTTGATGTTGTACAAATATTTGTTCTTTCTTTTCTATGCCAGTTCTCACAGTACACCTGTTTCATGTCATACTCATCCTTGATGTTGTACAAATATTTGTTCTTTCTTTTCTATGCCAGTTCTCACAACACACCTGTTTCATGTCATACTCATCCTTGATGTTGTACAAATATTTGTTCTTTCTTTTCTATGCCAGTTTTCACAGTACACCTGTTTCATGTCATACTCATCCTTGATGTTGTACAAATATTTGTTCTTTCTTTTCTATGCCAGTTCTCACAGTACACCTGTTTCATGTCATACTCATCCTTGATGTTGTACAAATATTTGTTCTTTTTTTTCTATGCCAGTTCTCACAACACACCTGTTTTAATGTCATACTCATCCTTGATGTTGTACAAATATTTGTTCTTTCTTTTCTATGCCAGTTCTCACAACACACCTGTTTTAATGTCATACTCATCCTTGATGTTGTATAAATATTTGTTCTTTCTTTTTTATGCCAGTTCTCACAGTACACCTGTTTCATGTCATACTCATCCTTGATGTTGTACAAATATTTGTTCTTTCTTTTCTATGCCAGTTCTCACAACACACCTGTTTTAATGTCATACTCATCCTTGATGTTGTACAAATATTTGTTCTTTCTTTTCTATGCCAGTTCTCACAGTACACCTGTTTCATGTCATACTCATCCTTGATGTTGTACAAATATTTGTTCTTTCTTTTCTATGCCAGTTCTCACAACACACCTGTTTTAATGTCATACTCATCCTTGATGTTGTATAAATATTTGTTCTTTCTTTTCTATGCCAGTTCTCACAACACACCTGTTTCATGTCATACTCATCCTTGATGTTGTACAAATATTTGTTCTTTCTTTTCTATGCCAGTTCTCACAACACACCTGTTTCATGTCATACTCATCCTTGATGTTGTATAAATATTTGTTCTTTCTTTTCTATGCCAGTTCTCACAATACACCTGTTTCATGTCATACTCATCCTTGATGTTGTACAAATATTTGTTCTTTCTTTTCTATGCCAGTTCTCACAACACACCTGTTTCATGTCATACTCATCCTTGATGTACAAATATTTGTTCTTTCTTTTCTATGCCAGTTCTCACAGTACACCTGTTTCATGTCATACTCATCCTTGATGTTGTATAAATATTTGTTCTTTCTTTTCTATGCCAGTTCTCACAACACACCTGTTTCATGTCATACTCATCCTTGATGTTGTACAAATATTTGTTCTTTCTTTTCTATGCCAGTTCTCACAATACACCTGTTTCATGTCATACTCATCCTTGATGTTGTACAAATATTTGTTCTTTCTTTTCTATGCCAGTTCTCACAATACACCTGTTTCATGTCATACTCATCCTTGATGTTGTACAAATATTTGTTCTTTCTTTTCTATGCCAGTTCTCACAACACACCTGTTTCATGTCATACTCATCCTTGATGTTGTACAAATATTTGTTCTTTCTTTTCTATGCCAGCTGCAAAGGTTAATTTCTTTATATTTTTCATTCATCGTTTCTTTCATGCTCACATTCATATAATATACAGCTCAAGTTATTGTTTATGAAAGCAGTATATCTATGCTAGAAGAACTAAACATTGTTTACAGTGTGTAAGCCTGAAGACTAGAATTTTATCTGTAAAATTATGAAAGTATTTGCAGTTTCTCTGTTCTGAAATGGTTCAAGAAGTTAAATATGCATAGAAACGACAGTTATTAATGGAAGTAAAACTAATGTTTTAATGATTTAAAATTCTTCAGTTGGTTTCATGCTTCCCAGTTACAATACTGTTGTTTATATTGCAGATTTGAATGTACCCCACGTATTCTCCCCCCAGCTGGGAACTTTCCAACATGGGACTCTATTTCATTCTTTGGTTGTGTGATTATCTGATTATTGTCTTATGTTTATAGATGTAGAATTGTCCTGTATTTATTATTGGTAATGGAGAATGTATATAAGGGAAAAAGTAACAATTGATGAAAGAATTAAAAATGGGAGAAGTGGAAGGGAGTTAGGAATCCCGGATACTCAGATGGATATCAGAAGAAGGAAGACCTCATTTGTTCTTAGACAAATTGGATGAAATTCCAGGATTTTTTAAAGAAATGGTTCAACTAAATAAATTCTGACTTTATATTGGTGTCAGTACAAAATTTTTATATCATTCTGTTTCTAGCAATTAAAGAAATTAAAAACATTAAACATGTTAGTAGTGTATTTGGTAATATGAACAGTTCCTTGGTTATACTCTGATTGGTCTTATAATGTGGGTCACTCTATTACCCTCAAAACATGCATTATAACTGGGGAGTACTGTAGTTGTTTTTGTACTTCAAAAACTGTCCTTAATTTGTTGTATGTTTTCTATTAAACAGTTTTACCTGATGAACCTTCTCAGCTGCAGGCTTCAGGAGAAACAACAACTAGCATTAAAATGAACTGGTTGCCCCCTAAGAACTTTGCTATCTGGGATTTTCCGCCTGGCCTCGTGTATGAGCTTTTATATAAACCTAACACTAGTAAAAATGAATCATGGAAGGTTTGTACTTGTTCTGAACATGTATAATGCACTCTTTGTTGTTTTTATTTATCATGTTTTATGGAGCTATTCTATGAGTGAAGCCACTTTATTATCCCTAAAACTGAAATAGAAACCTTTGTTTATTTTAAGCCTATTCCTTGAGTGAAGCCACTTTATTATCCCTAAAACTGAAATAGAAACCTTTGTTTATTTTAAGCCTATTCCTTGAGTGAAGCCACTTTATTATCCCTAAAACTGAAATAGAAACCTTTGTTTATTTTAAGCCTATTCCTTGAGTGAAGCCACTTTATTATCCCTAAAACTGAAATAGAAACTTTTGTTTATTTTTAGCCTATTCTATGAGTGAAGCCACTTTATTATCCCTAAAACTGAAATAGAAACCCTTGTTTATTTTAAGCCTATTTTATGAGTGAAGCCACTTTATTATTCCTAAAGCCAAAATAGAAACCCTTATAACCCGAGTGCTTTTAAAAGGTGGACCTTTCAAAAGCGCTTGGGTTATAAGGGTTTCTATTTCAGTTTTATCAAGACTTTTTGGACCTACAAGTTTTTAGCACATCATTATTATTTCTAAAGTAAATCATAAAATGATATTTTATATCAACTAAGTGGAGCAGAAATTTAGTATTCAAATATCGTAGAGATTTTTCCTGAATTATGTACATTTAAATGTTCAGTATTTGATGTATCATTATGAAAAACTGGTAACATTTATTGTATTACTCATGAACATTTCAACATAATTTTATTCTGATGCACCTACTAGCATTTCAAAGCGTAATATGAAGTGGTGTCGACTAGTTGCCCTCCCTCTAGTGTATCACTGCCAAACTAGGAACAGTCTTGATTAGTTTAGTGCAAAATTCAAAAACAAACACAGTTTGAAATTTTAAGACATAAATAATAATATTTGAAAACATATGAATGTTTTATGCCAAGCTTGCTTTTAACAAATGCAGAGATTTATTTTCATGTCAACCAAACTTGTATTTTATGGCTTCATCAGGAATAAGTTAGGCTCAAGTTCGTCTATACATTTGCACACTTTCAGTATCTGCACTATAATGTTTGATACAGCATGTTTATCTTCACAAAATTTGGCACACTTTTAGTGAAAATTACAAATATTTTGTACACAGAAAATCAGATTTTTTAGTGAAATATTCGTACTAAAGATTTGCTTGTGAAAATAGAGTCTGTTTCATTAGTAGTCTGAGTGCAAAGTGATTTCATGTTATGATTTAAAAAACTATTCTTTGGCTGAAAAACATTGAACATTTATGTAATCTCTAAAACCTTCTAAATACATTTCAAACATTTGTTTTCAATAAGACATTATATTTTATGGTATTTTCTATACTATAACTAAGTGGAGTCTGTCATTTGACCAACCTCGTAACCATCATAAAAAAAGTTAGAAAATAAATATAAATTATTCTTTTTTCGTGTTACAATATGTAGTCATTCTAGCTTAAGTCTCATAACTTTATATATTATTTTTTATCATATTTATCTTCCAGTCACACCTAGCTAACATTAACTTAACAAATGCAATATTGTGGCCTTTGACAAGTATCTTTTTGCAAAAGGGTTAATCAAAAACAAACTTTTTAAAAAGAAGTGCATTGCCTAGTGGCTCTGGAGGATGTATTATACATTATTCTATTAACAACATAGTTTTTCATTTTATTTTGAAATGTATGAGATGTGACAGTAGATTTTCCATCATAAAGATTGATGTTAAGGTAATAACTATTTCCTCTCTTTACAAAACAGATCATCAAAATCGGGAAGAATATTGGAGCTCATAATTTGACAGGATTAGTGCCTAACACTGTCTATGACTTATCAGTTCGCTGTCGCTCAGCAGAAGCAAGTGGGGAAGATATGTGGAGTAACCTTAAGAGCACGCTTGCTCGAACTGCTCCAGATGGTGAGTCTAGCACAACAGTGAAAAAATTAAAGTATACTGCACTTTATAATTTTTACTATAACTGTTCCTAGTAAAATTTTTAATGAACCTCTTATTATTTTAGTTTTAAAATGAATGTGGGTTTTTCCTAAAATTAATTGTTTTAATGATCCTTTGATAAAAATAGGTTTGATTGTTAAACATAAAATTGCTAGTATTAAGAAATTTCTTCATTAAATAAGTATTTCTATCTGTTCTTGTACCAGTACTTCCATTACACAGCTGTGGTTTAAAGGTTTAGAAAAACTAATGTTGCTGATATAGAAAAAATCAACCCATTCAATAGTAGGCTTACAAGCTAGGCCTATATATTAAATGGTTCATATTTGTATATGTAAGCCTTGCTTTATTAACATCTTAAAAAACAGAAGTGTGATGGCAGGCATTATTAATGAAGAGATTTGTAGGTTTAACTATCTATTAATTCTGTGTTCATGGGTGGATATGTACTAGGATAGTAATAATAAAAGTAGTAGTAGATATGCACTTTGAAGGTTTTGGCAAGTATGTAAACACAATATACAGGACTTGAGATGGACAAACATATTTTTATTCTTTACATAAACATTAGTCTACACTCATACATCAGAGTTCAAGTCACAGTGACATCATATATCTTTAGTATAAATACATGTCTTGTGTATACTTCAGAGTTCAAGTCACACTGACATCTTGTATCTTTAGTATAAATACGTGTCTTGTGTATACTTCAGAGTTCAAGTCACAATGACATCTTATATCTTTAGTATAAATACATGTCTTGTGTATACTTCAGAGTTCAAGTCACACTGACATCTTATATCTTTAGTATAAATACGTGTCTTGTGTATACTTCAGAGTTCAAGTCACAATGACATCTTGTATCTTTAGTATAAATACGTGTCTTGTGTATACTTCAGAGTTCAAGTCACACTGACATCTTGTATCTTTAGTATAAATACGTGTCTTGTGTATACTTCAGAGTTCAAGTCACACTGAAATCTTGTATCTTTAGTGTAAATACGTGTCTTGTGTATACTTCAGAGTTCAAGTCACACTGACATCTTGTATCTTTAGTATAAATACGTGTCTTGTGTATACTTCAGAGTTCAAGTCACACTGACATCTTGTATCTTTAGTATAAATTCGTGTCTTGTGTATACTTCAGAGTTCAAGTCACACTGACATCTTGTATCTTTAGTATAAATACGTGTCTTGTGTATACTTCAGAGTTCAAGTCACACTGACATCTTGTATCTGTAGTATAAATACGTGTCTTGTGTATACTTCAGAGTTGAAGTCACACTGACATCTTGTATCTGTAGTATAAATACGTGTCTTGTGTGTACTTCAGAGTTCAAGTCACACTGACATCTTGTATCTTTAGTATAAATACGTGTCTTGTGTATACTTCAGAGTTCAAGTCACACTGACATCTTGTATCTTTAGTATAAATACGTCTTGTGTATACTTCAGAGTTCAAGTCACAGTGACATCTTGTATTTTTAGTATAAATACGTGTCTTGTGTATACTTCAGAGTTCAAGTCACACTGACATCTTGTATCTTTAGTATAAACACGTGTCTTGTGTATACTTCAGAGTTCAAGTCACACTGACATCTTGTATCTTTAGTGTAAATACGTGTCTTGTGTATACTTCAGAGTTCAAGTCACACTGAAATCTTGTATCTTTAGTGTAAATACGTGTCTTGTGTATACTTCAGAGTTCAAGTCACACTGACATCTTGTATCTTTAGTATAAATACGTGTCTTGTGTATACTTCAGAGTTCAAGTCACACTGACATCTTGTATCTTTAGTATAAATTCGTGTCTTGTGTATACTTCAGAGTTCAAGTCACACTGACATCTTGTATCTTTAGTATAAATACGTGTCTTGTGTATACTTCAGAGTTCAAGTCACACTGACATCTTGTATCTTTACTATAAATACGTGTCTTGTGTATACTTCAGAGTTCAAGTCACACTGACATCTTGTATCTTTAGTATAAATACGTGTCTTGTGTATACTTCAGAGTTCAAGTCACACTGACATCTTGTATCTTTAGTATAAATACGTGTCTTGTGTATACTTCAGAGTTCAAGTCACACTGACATCTTGTATCTTTAGTATAAATACGTGTCTTGTGTATACTTCAGAGTTCAAGTCACACTGACATATATTTTTAGTATAAATACATGTCTTGTGTATAACAGATTTGATCATTTTGGTCACATCTTATGTTTCATGTAAATACAGACAATAAGAATTATAGTGAAAATCCCACACCAGTCTGATGGGAAAAATCTGTTGATTTTTATTTTACTAGTAACTTTGAAGTACAAATTGTAATTTTAATATTATAGATTCTTTAAGTGGTGTAAAGATGGTGTGTGTGTGTGGTGCTTGTAGTGGTATAAAGATGGTGTGCATGTGTGGTGCTTGTAGTGGTATAAAGATGGTGTGCATGTGTGGTGCTTGTAGTGGTATAAAGATGGTGTGTGTGGTGCTTGTAGTGGTATAAAGATGGTGTGTGTGGTGCTTGTAGTGGTATAAAGATGGTGTGTGTGTGGTGCTTGTAGTGTATATAAAGATGGTGTGCGTGTGTGGTGCTTGTAGTGGTATAAAGATGGTGTGCGTGTGTGGTGCTTGTAGTGGTATAAAGATGGTGTGCGTGTGTGGTGCTTGTAGTGGTATAAAGATGGTGTGCGTGTGTGGTGCTTGTAGTGGTATAAAGATGGTGTGTGTCTGGTGCTTGTAGTGGTATAAAGATGGTGTGCGTGTGTGGTGCTTGTAGTGGTATAAAGATGGTGTGTCTGGTGCTTGTAGTGGTATAAAGATGGTGTGCGTGTGTGGTGCTTGTAGTGGTATAAAGATGGTGTCGCGTGTGTGGTGCTTGTAGTGGTATAAAGATGGTGTGTGTGGTGCTTGTAGTGGTATAAAGATGATGGTGTCGTGTGTGGTGCTTGTAGTGGTATAAAGATGGTGTGTCTGGTGCTTGTAGTGGTATAAAGATGAATTGTCGCGTGTGTGGTGCTTGTAGTGGTATAAAGATGGTGTGTGTGTGTGGTGCTTGTAGTGGTATAAAGATGGTGTGTGTGTGGTGCTTGTAGTGGTATAAAGATGGTGTGTCTGGTGCTTGTAGTGGTATAAAGATGGTGTGTGTGTGTGGTGCTTGTAGTGGTATAAAGATGGTGTGTGTGTGTGGTGCTTGTAGTGGTATAAAGATGGTGTGTGTGTCTGGTGCTTGTAGTGGTATAAAGATGGTGTGTGTGTGTGGTGCTTGTAGTGGTATAAAGATGGTGTGCGTGTGTGGTGCTTGTAGTGGTATAAAGATGGTGTGCGTGTATGGTGCTTGTAGTGGTATAAAGATGGTGTGCGTGTGTGGTGCTTGTAGTGGTAAAAGATGGTGTGCGTGTGTGGTGCTTGTAGTGGTATAAAGATGGTAATCGCGTGTGTGGTGCTTGTAGTGGTATAAAGATGGTGTCGCGCGTGTGTGGTGCTTGTAGTGGTATAAAAGATGGTGTGTGTGTGTGGTGCTTGTAGTGGTATAAAGATGGGTGTCGTGTGTGTGGTGCTTGTAGTGGTATAAAGATGGTGTGCGTGTGTGGTGCTTGTAGTGGTATAAAGATGGTGTGTCTGGTGCTTGTAGTGGTATAAAAATGGTGTGTGTGTGGTGCTTGTAGTGGTATAAAGATGGTGTGCGTGTGTGGTGCTTGTAGTGGTATAAAGATGGTGTGTGTGGTGCTTGTAGTGGTATAAAGATGGTGTGTGTGGTGCTTGTAGTGGTATAAAGATGGTGTGTGTGGTGCTTGTAGTGGTATAAAGATGGTGTGTGTGGTGCTTGTAGTGGTATAAAGATGGTGTGTGTGTGGTGCTTGTAGTGGTATAAAGATGGTGTGTCTGGTGCTTGTAGTGGTATAAAAATGGTGTGTGTGTGGTGCTTGTAGTGGTATAAAGATGGTGTGTGTGTGGTGCTTGTAGTGGTATAAAGATGGTGTGTGTGTGGTGCTTGTAGTGGTATAAAGATGGTGTGTGTGTGGTGCTTGTAGTGGTATAAAAATGGTGTCCGTGTGTGGTGCTTGTAGTGGTATAAAAATGGTGTCCGTGTGTGGTGCTTGTAGTGGTATAAAGATGGTGTGCGTGTGTGGTGCTTGTAGTGGTATAAAGATAGTGTGCATGTGTGGTGCTTGTAGTGGTATAAAAATAACATTTATGAACAACATGGAACTTATTGGTCTACCTTGGCTGTTCCACACTCTAAAGTAAATTAACTTAAAAAACAAAACAAAGTCATCCATTATCATTTATATATTTATAATGCTTTTTTTTAATGCACTTAACTTCACTACCTTTACAACAACTGAAGGCAACCCATTCCCAAGATCAACCACTCTGTTAGAAAAATAAAACTGTCTTAGCTGGTCTTACCATACCAAAACTGATATTTAAGTCCCCTAGTCCTTCTGTTAAAAATATGATGCATGAAGACTGTCAGTCTCAAACACCTCCTTCAGATTCCCCCCAAATCTTTTCATTCAAGAGAAAACAATTTGAAAGATTTCGCTACTCCTTATATAACAACATCTCCATCCAAGTTCTAGTTACCATTCTAGTTATCATTCTAGTTACCATTCTGAACCCTTTTCAGTAATTCAATGTTTTTCGCAAGGTAAGGAGTACAAGACTGAACACAGTATTACAAATGTAGCCTAACCAGTGACCTGTACAATAAAATTATAGCTTATTTAGACTTGTATTCAGTATTTCTGAAGATATAACCTGATGTCCTATTCGTGCTACCACTAGTAACAACACACTGCTTCGAAAGCTTTAGAGACTGATTAACCATTACACAATGATCCCTTTCCTTCATAACATTGTTAAAGTTATTCCCATCCAAATTGTACTTGTAATTCAAACTGTGATAACCCATATGCATCATCTTGCATAATTAAAATCCATCTGTAATTTATTTGTTCAACTCACTAAGTGATCTAAATCCTTTTGTAAATTAGCAGCATCCTCTTCACAACCAGCAACACTCAAGATGTTAATATCACCTATAAGTAATTCACTGATCATTGTTTTATCTGTGTCATTAATGTAAATAAAAAATAAGGCAAAGGTCTGAAGACTGAGTCCTGAGGTACTCCATTTGTAACATTAATCCAGTTTGACTCCATTTCTAACAACCCTCAGCTTTTCTTCCATCCAGCCACTCTCCTATCCAATTTGCTAACTTATCCCTCACCCCCTATAGAGACAATTCTTTTACAAGCCTTTTATGTGGCACCTTGTCAGATGATTTCTGAAAATCCCGATACACTAAATATACACCCTTACTCTGATCTACATAAAGAGTAATCTTTTCAAAGTAACCTCTTACGATTTGTAAGTCAGGATTTTTTCTTAGTGAAACCATGTTGACTGTCCAGTAAAATTCCAAATTTTGTTAAAAAACTGTGCAAAGCATCTTTTAACACATTATTCAAAACTTTTCCCACAATTTTTGTAAGTCTAATAGATCTGTAATTACTGGGACAATTTTTATTGCCTTCATTGAAAAGAGGAGTTCATTAGCTAACGTCCAATCCTCTGGTACCTGACCATTGTTCAAGGATTGACAAAAAAATAGCAGTAAGTGGCTCACGTATCTGACCCTTAACCTCCTTCAAAACCTATGAGGAAATATTATCTGGTCCAGAAACCTTATCACTCTTTAATCTTTCCAATTTTTTATCAACAAGATTAATGTAATCATCTTGTTTCCAGTAATCAACTCTTCAAGATGTGGAACATTGGTGCTTGTAGAGGTGTATAGATGTTGTGTTTGGTGCTTGTGGTGTGTAGATGGTGTGTGTATTGTATGTAGTGTTCAACATACTTCACCTTTTATTACGTTAAACCATTTTTAATATACTGAAGTGAAGAAAAGTCTTCAGTTGTAGTCTGAGAGGTTTTTTTTTTTATTGTTTGAACAGGTATTTTATCTGGTGTGTATGTTTGTAAACTAACAAACAAATATTTGTTACAGTTGTCCTGCAGGAATATTATCATGATGTCAGTGACATGAATCCAAACACCTGGAGGCACAGTGTTAAAGAATGTAAAAACAAAAATTATGAAACATATTAGTTTATATTATGTGTTTTTCTAGTGGTTGTAATTTTCCAAGTTTACAGCCTTGAATAAAATCGTTTGTGTTAGGTAGCAAAAGTGATTTATCTTGGATGATATAATATGCTTTAGCTACCTTTCGAAGATAGCCAATGGTTTATGAAACTCGATATGCTCTCTAAACATTGTGTGAATTGTTTTATGTTAATCAGTTATCAGTTCTAGATATTTCAATATTTCCTTTCCCTTAACTCAGTTCCCTACCATGTACCAAATATAACAGAAGGATCATTTGAAGTCAAGGAACTGAGTGGTAGTAGAAACATCACATTGTACTGGAAGGTATGGTCTTAACAATATTCTCTGAGGCTTTCACAACATTAAAACTGTTTTGATGTTCTCTGTAGTTTTGTCTGTTGAATGTCAATACAGATACGGTTATGGACTATTTGTAAACTTGTAAGTTCCTTATTAATCAAACACAACTCTAAATATTTATATTTGAATATTATATCTTCAGATATTGTATTATTATTTAATATTTTTATTACAAGGTTTTGCATCTGCAAATCATAAAATTTATTTCTTTGTAACTTCTGCTAGCCTATTCCAGAAGAGCATTATAATGGGAAGGATTTCCACTATGTTATCAGTTACAAACCAACTTACAGCCTGTATTATAAAAGAGATGTGTCGGAACAAACCGTGGAAGTAATGGACATTAAGTATACCTTTTCCAATTTGAACATTAATACTGCTTACAAGTTCAAGATACGATCAGCCAATAAGGAAGGGGTATCTAGAGGCATGGAAGATCTTACTGTAGAGAGTACAGAAAACAGTAAGAGTGCTCAGTTTTATCTAGAATTAAGTAATCTGTGGTCAGTGTTTTAGATGACATTAATATCTTTGTCAGTAGTTTGAACATGACTGCACAAGGCTTAAAGTTATTATATAAGTTTTGAAACTTTGTTATCTGGTGTTCAGTATTTTAATAAATTTTTTTACATAACTGAACACTTCCATCTCTAACTTCCTTCAGTAATTAATTTTTTTTATATATTTTTCTGAGTAAAGTTTAACAGACAACATGTTAATTCAAACAAGAACTTGTCAAAAAGCAAATGCAATGTAAGGATAAAGAAATCATGGTAAAAATAAAAATAATTTTGTTAGTTTCTGAATTAAATATATTTAATCAAAGAGAAACTCAGTACATAGATTTGTGATTTGTATCTATACTTTTCGTATTTTTGCAAAATTTGTTTTAACTCTACTTAGGAGAAGAGAATGTGTTAAAGTGTTACATGTGGACTGATTGTCAGTTCCTGATAAAGAACTCAGTTCAGGGCTGTAATGCTGTCTGCAGAAGTAGACGAAACTATTGAATGTGTAAAATGCGTAGCCTAAAACTTTCTCGAAGAGAAGGAGTTTACATATTGATTTGTTTTGTTAATGCTAATAAACCAGTTCCAGTAACTGTAGAAGGTAATGCTTGGCTTGGTTGGAATAACCAGTGTTTTGACTTATTACCTGTTGGTGTTGTTCATGGAAAACAAGAATTGTTTCAAAATGTGTGACAAAAAATTTATTACTCTATTTGAAAATGGAATACACTGTTTTTGTTATTTAGTGATATTGTAATAAAAATTTCATAAAACCACACCTAAAAGTGTGACTTACTCTCCAGAATCAGTTATTTTAATTGTTTAGGAACATAATACAAATAATCTGTTTCAGGCATACTCAAGTATCACCTAAAAGTTCTTCAGTTGGAAGAACGATAGCCAAGCCAAGTGTTGGTTGCTTTCTGTGTACTCTTGTTCATGTTATGATTGAATTAGAACATGCTACTAAATTCCATTTTAATCAAATAAGAAAAAAAAATCACAACATAAACTAGATAACAACAAACAAAACTAAATTACAAGTTTGTTTTTTATGATATATGTATTCAGATTAAAATGCCACTTTGTTTTTTAAGTGCCTGCTGAACCTGAAGAAGTCACTGTCATGTCTTTTGGTAATGGAACCTACCAGGTGAATTGGGAATATCCTAAAGACAAAAAAAATCTTATTGATAGATTCACAATTTATTGGTGTCACAACCTTCGACCTCACTCTTCTATGTGCAGGTATCCAATAGAATGGACATTTGTTCCTCCTCACAACACTTCTGAAAACATTAACTTATCTGGTGACACTAACTATCAGTTTGCAGTATCAGCAGAAACAAGAAATATAAGTTCTGGAATGAACAGAGCATCGTGTGTTGTACCGTATGAAAAAGGTAATATGTTAGAATGTTCTCACTTGGTGCTATTCTTGTGGTACAGCTGTCATGGTGTGTTGTACCGTATGAAAAAGGTAATATGTTAGAATGTTCTCACTTGGTGCTATTCCTGTGTACAGCTGTCATGGTGTGTTGTACCGTATGAAAAAGGTAATATGTTAGAATGTTCTCACTTGGTGCTATTCCTGTGTACAGCTGTCATGGTGTGTTGTACCGTGATGAAAAAGGTAATATGTTAGAATGTTCTCACTTGGTGCTATTCCTGTGGTACAGCTGTCATGGTGTGTTGTACCCATCGATGAAAAGGTAATATGTTAGAATGTTCTCACTTGGTGCTATTCCTGTGTACAGCTGTCATGGTGTGTTGTAACCGATGAAAAAGGTAATATGTTAGAATGTTCTCACTTGGTGCTATTCCTGTGTACAGCTGTCATGGTGTGTTGTAAAACCAGATGAAAAGGTAATATGTTAGAATGTTCTCACTTGGTGCTATTCCTTGTGTACAGCTGTCATGGTGTGTTGTAATCAGATGAAAAAGGTAATATGTTAGAATGTTCTCACTTGGTGCTATTCCTGTGTACAGCTGTCATGGTGTGTTGTACCGTATGAAAAAGGTAATATGTTAGAATGTTCTCACTTGGTGCTATTCTTGTGGTACAGCTGTCATGGTGTGTTAAAATCAGATGAAAAAGGTAATATGTTAGAATGTTCTCACTTGGTGCTATTCCTGTGTACAGCTGTCATGGTGTGTTAAAATCAGATGAAAAGGTAATATGTTAGAATGTTCTCACTTGGTGCTATTCCTGTGTACAGCTGTCATGGTGTGTTGTAACCATTATGAAAAGGTAATATGTTAGAATGTTCTCACTTGGTGCTATTCCTGTGTACAGCTGTCATGGTGTGTTGTAACCAGATGAAAAGGTAATATGTTAGAATGTTCTCACTTGGTGCTATTCCTGTGTACAGCTGTCATGGTGTGTTGTACCCGTATGAAAAAGGTAATATGTTAGAATGTTCTCACTTGGTGCTATTCTTGTGTACAGCTGTCATGGTGTGTTGTACCGTATGAAAAAGGTAATATGTTAGAATGTTCTCACTTGGTCACACCTAACAAATGAAAGACTTCTTGTGTACAGCTGTCATGGTGTGAGTATATTGTTTGTTGTGTATGTTTGTAGATCATGGTGTGGTTATATTAGTTGTTGTGTATGTCTGTAGATCATGGTGTGGTTTTGATCACTGTTGTTGTACAGAATTAATACTAATAACTTTATTTATTTCTCAAGAAAGCGATATAACTTGCAGACTTACAGTTTAATTGTTGTTTTGTTGATACACAAAAATGACACAAGGAAAGCTGGTCTGTTCACTGTTGTTTGTCATTGCATTCAGTTTTCTGCAATTGTATAATTATATTTGTGTAATAAACATACGTCTTAAGTTTGAGTTTTTCTTTAAGATGTACTTCATTTGAACTGTTTGCTTTATAACAGTGACTGAGTTTGATATTTTTTTTCTTGTAAGTACTGGATTATTTTTTTTTGTAATTAATTTTTATGAGTGTTGTGTATCATCTTTCAGTGATGAAGCTGACTAATATCTCATCTACAGGATTAAACATTAAGTTTTGGTTGTTTGTGTTGAACTTAAGGAACATCAACAGACCTGTCTGTGTTTCTTGAACTGGACATTATCAAAGGTCGTTTCTTTCTCTCTAGCACTGGACAAGGTTCAAGGTGTAGATCTCTATAAGATTTTCCAGGGTCTTCAAGTGCGGTGGAGGCTGGCCTGCAGTGCTCAGAAGAAACTTGTAACACAGTACAAAGTAGAATACTGTGAGGTGAAGGACAGACAACAGACATGTAGTGGTAAGTAACAGGAGAATATTAATGTACCTGTAAATGTTGGAATACTTGTAGTACCTGTAAATGTGGCCGATACGAGGACCATGTTTTACGTTTCAGAATTTTCCTACTTTAAGTTTTGAGTAGAAGACTAGTGAGTTTCACTACTTCATATAAGTCTCACTGTAATGGTACAGCTGGCTTGTAGGTTAGGGTACTCTACAGGATCAAGACATTTCAGTGAGTGTGTTTGTTGTTTCAACTGTGTAAAGTGGTAGTCAGATCCATTATCCATTGGTAAAAAATAGCCCAAGAGTTGGCAGTGAGTGGTGTTGACTAGCTGTCTTCTCTGTAGTCTTATTACTTCAAAGCTATAGATGGCTAGTGCAGGTAGCCTTTGAGTAGCTTTGTGCAAAATTCAACAGACAAACAAACACTGTAACAGTTGTTGTGTGTGACAGTTACTGATTATGGTTACTGTCAGGATGTCTTTGTGTGATGATGTGGGAATGCTTGTTTTTGTACTGAGCATTGTTACAATTAGGTTAGCAAGTAAAACATAATATAAATATTCTGGTAAGTAACCAAACTAAAGATATAAAGTAATTATCTATGTTTTCTAGCTCTAACTACTGACTTAGTGGTTTCTTCAAACTGGATGTTAACCTACGAGTTTCTGATGTCGTGTATATCATATGTAACCAGTATAGTGCTAATTCTCTGCACTGTATCTTTACCAGAATTTTGATCATGTGTATAAATGATGTAACCAGTAAGTACTGAGAAAGAGTTACTTTTGGTCATAGCATTCAGAAGAATGTTTGTAGAACCATTAATGCTCACTTGCTCTCCTCATGTGACAGTGTTACTAGAAAACTTGTAGTTCTGTGTTATAGTTACTTCAGTTATACTGGGGGTTAGGTAGTAAATATGTCTGTGATAATTTTATGTTGTAATAAATATTCATAATTCTATCTTATTTTTACTTTAAATTTACTTTTATTTGGGTGTTGATAATTATATTATTAGTTTTTTATTTTAAATTTTGACAATTTTATTCACACAGATCCTTTCAGTGTGACAACTGACAATCAAAGTGCTTCCAGAATAGATATAAAAGATTTAAAACCTTTCACCTTGTACAGAGTGACTGTACAAGTCATAAGCACAGCAGGAATTAGTGACTTTAGTGACCCAAAGTATGAGAAAACCTTTGCAGGAAGTAAGATACTGTTCAGTTGATTAATATTGTTCTTGTTGAGTATAAATTTGAAACTTCTAGTATGTATTACTAAATCATTTTAATTTTAAAATTGCCTTAAAATATTCTATTTCAGTGTTTTCTGGAATTTATAAAAGATAGCTGTGGGTGGAAATAAACTGATCTTTATACGATTTTCAATATACAAATTGTGCTAAACTGTCTAGAGTTGTGTACAGATTAAAAAAATTAGTCTTCAGAATTGTACTTTAAAATCTTTGAAGAAAGAAAAGGAGGTTAGTTAAATAAAGATTTTCAATAAATAATCTGGAGTTATTTCAAGACATTTTATATCCTTCAAAATAATTGTTTGTTGTTAAAACAGCACCATCAGTGCCTCGGGAAGTCAAGGTTGTGGATATCAACTCTTCTGCCATCCAGCTGACATGGAAAGTCCCTGCTACACCTAATGGTGTTATATCACACTACTTCGTATACTACAGAAATTTCTCTGAGAAAGTTATTTCTGTTCCTGCTAAAAAATCTTATTCGACGGTTTTGTGGCGAGATGTTAGAAGCTACACAAACTACTCTATTTTTATAAAAGCATGTAATGATAAACTGTGCTCTTCTCCATCAGAGACTGTCTTTGGGATGACTCTTATAGATGGTGAGTTAATTTTGAAGTATTCCTCTTCTAGTTTGAATTTGTAACTTTACCATTTTCATAATAGAAACTGTTAGTGTTATTTCTTAAAACTCTTGACATGATGTTCTAAGCAAGCTACTTTACCATAATATAAAACATATTAAATAGTATTGGACATCTTTTCCCATGGTGTGAATGGGAGTTTCAAACTACATGTCAGTCTAACTAGGCTAAATAAATATTTGAATTTCAAACTGTCTACTTTACATCAGTGCAACTAGGCTTATGATAAAATCAGTATACTCTTGTTTTAAATTGAAATGTGAGCTCAAATGTACATTAATTAAAAATTCAAGTAATAGGTCAGGTGACCCAAGTTGTTAATAGATTCATTGGGTTAAAACAGTCCAGTAGTTTAATGGGTGTAAAGTACAGCACTTTTATTTAGGTAGCAGTGGGTGTTTGTTAAGCTAATGAAAATGTAAGTTATTTTGGTACAAATTTAATAATGGAATGAGTCAAAATACCTTAGTAGATTGGAAATGTGAGTCTAATTAAGAGTGAATCACAATAAATTAGGTGGTTGATAAACATTTTTGAGTGAACAGTTTTTCTGATAATTGTTACAAGCTAGATCAAAAATATATTTTCATATTTTACTTATTTTACCTTCTGAAGATTCTTTTCATTTGTTTCTATTGTCCTACTTTAAAACTACAAGTTTTTTAAGAAACATAAGAAGGTTCTCAACCAGTTTCTAATGTTTAAAGACACTTACCAAACTTTGTGGTTGATGTTTAAAGTTAAATCTATCTTCCAACTTTAACAGCTCCCGGTGTAATGATGGAACCTTATGTTGAAGTTATAAACTCAAGTGCCGTTCACGTTCGGTGGTCACCACCAGATCATCCTAATGGTCCAATTAACTTCTACCTTCTGAGCGTTAAATGGGAAGAAGAAAATGGAACTTCTCCAGCCCTCTTTAACACCTCAGGAACACAAACATTCATAGAAATTCTTCTGAATTGTCCAGTAAAGATGGAAGGTTTGAATGTATATTTCAGCATCCAGGCAGCCAACATCAAGGGCTATGTTAACCTTCTTGGTCCAAGTAGTCCTTCAATAAAAACAAAATTGTGCTTTCATGAAGGTAAGAAGTTTTTAGTCCAAACCAAGCTGTTTAAATGTTACGACTGTTAATAAAAAGTAGTGCAAATAAATGTTTTAATACACTCAGGTTTTTATATGTTTAATTATTACATAGTTTTACTTTTATGTAAGTACAGACAACAGTAGGTTTACTGTAGTAATAACACTGATTTTTTTTGTTTGAAGAAATATATGTTATTCATATCATCAACAAATATAGTTAATAAAATTTGTTGATGATATGAATAAGATGTGCTTCTTCAAACCACTGTTTCAGTCCATGTCGGTTTGTCCAGTTATGTTGTGTCTGTAGGCCATCCTTCTTGAAACCTTGTATTGTACTGCTTGACTGTTAACCCTTAAATAGCAGCCATCATCAATTGATGCTACTACCTATAACACTCCTGCAATTTAAAGGTTAATTGAGGCATATTACTGAACTTTATATTTGTGAATTCTCTCCTGTTAAAAGACACCATATTTTTTGCTTACTGTGGTAGGAGTATGACTTTTTGCAGGTCTCTTTCAGGATAGTCCAGAAACCTTAAGTTGATACACATTTCTTTATTTTCCAATGTCATTAGGTAATGGGATTTCTCCTTCTTGGAAATTCTAAATTCTCTATTTAAACAAGTCTTTATAATCTATGTGTATGAATATTTTGCATCAGAATGGGCTGTTAAGGCCCTCTCAGTGGCACAGTGGTATGTCTGCAGAGTTACAATGCTAGAAACCTGGATTCGATACCCATGGTGGACAGAGCATAGATAGCCCATTGTATAGCCTTGTAGTTAACAAACAAAAAATATTAACTGACCCATCTTGTTCTAGCAAGTTGTCCCCTGATTTAGTGACTAGCATTTTTATAGATTGTACTCAACCCTGTATTTGTGTGTTTGTGCACTTATACACAGATATATACTTTTGTATCGATGTGCTAGTATTGTAAGTTAAAATACGTCTAAATATTCGTCTATACATATGTGGATTTTCATAGGATTTTGTTTTACTTTTTCCAAAAGTGATGAGGGTGTTAGTTGCTATATATGAAAAGATTTTTTTATAATTTGTATATAAATTATAGTTATCAGTACCTAACTGTAACATATTCAGAAGTAATTCTTATTATACAAATAACAACCTAAAACAACTGTTTTATCCAAATTGTTGTCATTCATTAATAAGAAATCATTATAAATCTCTACCAGATAACTCATTAGTATTCATAAGATAACTTGTAAGTTTTGTATAAAACATTAGTTTTTGTTAGGTTATATGTGTGCTTTATTTTTATAATGTGTTAAGTGTTCAAAATGGCCTCAGTATATTTTGAACTGTCTTCCAGTCCTATAGTTTTGAACAAAGTAATTGTTTTTACATAATTTTGAGACAGTTGGTAAATCTATAATATCAAAAGGTCTCTCTCCATGTTAATGTTTTATCTTCTTAACTATTTATGAGTTAAAAGTATAGGTTAGTTTGTTTGCTTTAAATTTTGCACAAAGCTACTCGAGGGCTATCTGTGCTAGCCATCCCTAATTTAGCAGCATAACACTAGAGGGAAGTAGCTAGTAATCACTGCCCACTGCCAACTCTTGGGCTACTCTTTTACCAATGAATAGTGGGATTGACTGTAACATTATGACGCCACCACAGCTGAAAGTATGAACATATTTGGTGTGACAGGGATTCAAACCTGCAATCCTCAGATTACGAGTCGAGTGCCTTAACCATGCGGCCATGTCGGGCCAAGACTATAAGTAGCAGCAGTGTAGAAAAAGAAGGTTCAGCTACAAAATCAGTTGTATTATTACTATAGTATGTATCAAAAAATGTATGAAACAGTGTTTAAATTCACTAGTGATATTAAAATGTAGTTTTAAAGTGAGCACATGACTAATTAGAAATATTTAATGGTGTGTTTAGTGTTTGGTAGTGTGTTACAGTTTATTTAGGTTTTAGTTGTAGTGTTTGGAGATGTGTGTATCATTTGTTTTATTTTTTGTATCCACTCTTAAGGTTTCAGAGGAGTTGTGTACAGTTCTGTGTCATAAACAATAATTATTGGTTTTTAAGTGTGTATAATGTTTACAATTATATTTAACGGCCGTTTTCTTACTTTTACCAGGTCTTCAGGTTTCACTAATTTTAGGCATTGCTCTTGGTGGATCTCTGGGGTTGGTGGTAGTGGTGCTTGTGTTCTATGCTCTAGTTTGTTGGTAAGTTTTGATTGTTAAGTCTAGAATGGTTGATCTTGTTAAAGTACTGCCAGTTTAAGAAACCTGTTCAATGGAGAACTCTGAAGAGCTAAAAATACCTTTTTGTAACTTGAATGATTAATATATCTTGTCAAATGTCATTGTTTCAAAATAGTGTACTAATGTAATGTGGACTTACCTAGAAATGTTATACTCATAAAGAAAACAAATAACATTGACCAGGAACAAACATAAATTGCTGTGCATTGGTTTTGTAGCCTGATTATCAGGGTTTCGTGTAAAGTATTTCTGGACAACAATAACTCGTTTAACATAATCAGAGAAGGTCATCTGAATGTGTTGTTCAGTACTGCTGTCATCAAACTGTACTTTCAATATACTGGTATTTCTGAATAAGGTCAGGTCCAGTCTAATTAATCACAACAACTTAGTTTATCTCTGATGATCCATGATAATGAGAAAACCCACTTGTAGAAAAAATTATACATTTAAATATGGTTCATATGGGTAGAGAAAGCACTAATAGAGGAGCAAACAACGTTTCCACCTTCTTCAACCGAGAAATTTAGTTTATCTCTCCTTTAATATTAACAACGACCATTATCACTTCTGTGCAGTTAAGTTTACAAATAACATTCAGACATACATTCTTTGATAATGGTACCTGGACTAATGTGCAGATACTGATATTTGTACAGTTTTGTGGCTGATTGAAACATGCAACTGAAAAGAGATGGTAATAACACTGATCCATATACATCCCGGGTATCTCACCAATTGACTAACCCATTCATGCTTATATCTGAAGTCTCATTTCTAGATATTTGTCAAAGTTACTACATTTCCCTAACATCATCTAGAACATTGTTATATTTTAGGATTTATTTAATATCATGTGCCCTCTAATGTCCTTCATATGAAACTACTATATACTGACACATGTAGGTAAAGACAAGCTTAATATCCTTCAAGTGAAACTACTATATACTGACACATGTAAGTAAAGACAAGCTAATATCCTTCAAGTGAAACTACTGTATACTGACACATGTAGGTAAAGACAAGCTTAATATCCTTCAAGTGAAACTACTGTATACTGACACATGTAGGTAAAGACAAGCTTAATATCCTTCAAGTGAAACTACTGTTTTCTGACACATGTAGGTAAAGACAAGCTTAATATCCTTCAAGTGAAACTACTATATACTGACACATGTTGGTAAAGACAAGCTTAATATCCTTCAAGTGAAACTACTATATACTGACACATGTAGGTAAAGACAAGCTTAATATCCTTCAAGTGAAACTACTGTTTCCTGACATATGTTGGTAAAGAGAAGCTTAATATCCTTCAAGTGAAACTACTGTTTACTGACACATGTAGGTAAAGACAAGCTAATATCCTTCAAGTGAAACTACTATATACTGATACATGTAAGTAAAGACAAGCTGATATCCTTCAAGTGAAACTACTGTATATCTGACACATGTAAGTAAAGACAAGCTTAATATCCTTCAAGTGAAACTACTGTATACTGACACATGTAAGTAAAGACAAGCTTAATATCCTTCAAGTGAAACTACTATATACTGACACATGTAGGTAAAGACAAGCTTAATATCCTTCAAGTGAAACTACTGTATACTGACACATGTTGGTAAAGACAAGCTTAATATCCTTCAAGTGAAACTACTATATACTGACACATGTAGGTAAAGACAAGCTTAATATCCTTCAAGTGAAACTACTGTATACTGACACATGTAGGTAAAGACAAGCTTAATATCCTTCAAGTGAAACTACTGTATACTGACACATGTAAGTAAAGACAAGCTGATATCCTTCAAGTGAAACTACTGTATACTGACACATGTAAGTAAAGACAAGCTGATATCCTTCAAGTGAAACTACTGTATACTGACACATGTAGGTAAAGACAAGCTTAATATCCTTCAAGTGAAACTACTGTATACTGACACATGTAGGTAAAGACAAGCTTAATATCCTTCAAGTGAAACTACTGTATACTGACACATGTAGGTAAAGACAAGCTTAATATCCTTCAAGTGAAACTACTATATACTGACACATGTAAGTAAAGACAAGCTAATATCCTTCAAGTGAAACTACTGTATATCTGACACATGTAGGTAAAGACAAGCTTAATATCCTTCAAGTGAAACTACTATATACTGACACATGTAGGTAAAGACAAGCTTAATATCCTTCAAGTGAAACTACTGTATACTGACACATGTAGGTAAAGACAAGCTTAATATCCTTCAAGTGAAACTACTGTATACTGACACATGTAAGTAAAGACAAGCTGATATCCTTCAAGTGAAACTACTGTATACTGACACATGTAAGTAAAGACAAGCTTAATATCCTTCAAGTGAAACTACTATATACTGACACATGTAAGTAAAGACAAGCTGATATCCTTCAAGTGAAACTACTATATACTGACACATGTAAGTAAAGACAAGCTGATATCCTTCAAGTGAAACTACTACTGTATACTGACACATGTTGGTAAAGAGAAGCTTAATATCCTTCAAGTGAAACTACTATATACTGACACATGTAGATAAAGAGAAGCTGATATCCTTCAAGTGAAACTACTACTGTATACTGACACATGTAGATAAAGACAAGCTTAATATCCTTCAAGTGAAACTACTATATACTGACACATGTAAGTAAAGACAAGCAATATCCTTCAAGTGAAACTACTATATACTGACACATGTAAGTAAAGACAAGCTGATATCCTTCAAGTGAAACTACTGTATACTGACACATGTAAGGTAAAGACAAGCTTAATATCCTTCAAGTGAAACTACTACTGTATACTGACACATGTTGGTAAAGAGAAGCTTAATATCCTTCAAGTGAAACTACTATATACTGACACATGTAAGTAAAGACAAGCTGATATCCTTCAAGTGAAACTACTATATACTGACACATGTAAGTAAAGACAAGCTGATATCCTTCAAGTGAAACTACTACTATATACTGACACATGTAAGTAAAGACAAGCTTAATATCCTTCAAGTGAAACTACTATATACTGACACATGTTAGTAAAGACAAGCTTAATATCCTTCAAGTGAAACTACTATATACTGACACATGTAAGTAAAGACAAGCAATATCCTTCAAGTGAAACTACTATATCCTGACACATGTTAGTAAAGACAAGCAATATCCTTCAAGTGAAACTACTATATACTGACACATGTTGGTAAAGACAAGCTTAATATCCTTCAAGTGAAACTACTATATACTGACACATGTAAGTAAAGACAAGCTAATATCCTTCAAGTGAAACTACTATATACTGACACATGTTAGTAAAGACAAGCTAATATCCTTCAAGTGAAACTACTGTATACTGACACATGTTGGTAAAGAGAAGCTTAATATCCCTCAAGTGAAACTACTATATACTGACACATGTAAGTAAAGACAAGCTTAATATCCTTCAAGTGAAACTACTGTATACTGACACATGTTAGTAAAGACAAGCTTAATATCCTTCAAGTGAAACTACTATATACTGACACATGTAAGTAAAGACAAGCTTAATATCCTTCAAGTGAAACTACTATATACTGACACATGTAGGTAAAGACAAGCTTAATATCCTTCAAGTGAAACTACTATATACTGACACATGTAGGTAAAGACAAGCTTAATATCCTTCAAGTGAAACTACTGTATACTGACACATGTAGGTAAAGACAAGCTGATATCCTTCAAGTGAAACTACTATATACTGACACATGTAGGTAAAGACAAGCTGATATCCTTCAAGTGAATCTACTGTATACTGACACATGTAAGTAAAGACAAGCTTAATATCCTTCAAGTGAATCTACTGTATACTGACACATGTAAGTAAAGACAAGCTTAATATCCTTCAAGTGAAACTACTGTATACTGACACATGTAAGTAAAGACAAGCTTAATATCCTTCAAGTGAAACTACTACTGTATACTGACACATGTAAGTAAAGACAAGCTTAATATCCTTCAAGTGAAACTACTATATACTGACACATGTAAGTAAAGACAAGCTAATATCCTTCAAGTGAAACTACTATATACTGACACATGTAAGTAAAGACAAGCTAATATCCTTCAAGTGAAACTACTGTTTCCTGACATATGTTGGTAAAGAGAAGCTTAATATCCTTCAAGTGAAACTACTGTATACTGACACATGTAGGTAAAGACAAGCTTAATATCCTTCAAGTGAAATTACTGTATACTGACACATGTAAGTAAAGACAAGCTGATATCCTTCAAGTGAAACTACTGTATACTGACACATGTAAGTAAAGACAAGCTTAATATCCCTCAAGTGAAACTTCTATATACTGACACATGTAAGTAAAGACAAGCTTAATATCCTTCAAGTGAAACTACTGTATACTGACACATGTAGGTAAAGACAAGCTTAATATCCTTCAAGTGAAACTACTATATACTGACACATGTAAGTAAAGACAAGCTTAATATCCCTCAAGTGAAACTACTATATACTGACACATGTAAGTAAAGACAAGCTTAATATCCTTCAAGTGAAACTACTGTATACTGACACATGTAGGTAAAGACAAGCTTAATATCTTTCAAGTGAAACTACTATATACTGACACATGTAAGTAAAGACAAGCTTAATATCCCTCAAGTGAAACTACTATATACTGACACATGTAGGTAAAGACATGTGTTTTTGATGTACTGATGAATAATTGGGTTTAATATTAGGTTAATGTATAAAACAATTAATAAAATAAAGTGATAAACATCATTTTATTGTGTCACTATGTCCTGTTGTGTGTCATTCATGCTTGAATACACATTGATAGTGGTATGGAATTGTTTTGTATATTTGTTTTACCTAAACTTTGCAAATCCACAAGGATGTGGGTAATAAAATCTATATGGATGGAGCTATGTTGGTAACAGTATCCACACAGATGGGGCTCTGTTGGTAACAGTATCCACACAGATGGAGCTATGTTGGTAACAGTATCCACACAGATGGGGCTCTGTTGGTAACAGTATCCACACAGATGGAGCTCTGTTGGTAACAGTATCTATATGGATGGGGCTATGTTGGTAACAATATCTCTATGGATGGAGCTATGTTGGTAATAATGTTCATAGGGATGGGCTGTTGACCTAAAAAAAATTTGTTTTATAGAAATTATGAAATAAAAGGTTAATTTTTTATGTATGGTAAATACAGGGTATTTATATGGTATGGTAAATAATAAATGTAGTGTTTTGCTTCTATAACTTACTGCTATATCTGATTACCATGTGACTTTTGTCTTTAAACTATCAATAGTCTGAATGTCTGACTGGTGAGTTGTGATGATTAAATAACTTATTTTAACAAGGATGATCAATAGTCTGACTGATGAGTTTTGATGATTAAATAACTTATTTTAACAAGGATGATGAAAAAGATCAACCTCATGAAACAAATCAGAGTTCAGCTTCCGAACGGACTGGATGCTCCAAACACAGTAAGTTTAGAAATGACTCCAAACACAGTGAGTTTACATATGATTCCAAATGTAGTAAATTTAGAAATGACTCAAAACACAGTGAGTTTAGAAATCTGTAGTGTTTGTGCAAGATTTTGGAAGGTTTTTTGGTACAGTTTTTCTTTGTTAAATAGTGTCACGTGGAAAGCCTTAACAATTTGTTTTTGTGGTAATTTAAAATGCTGTATATAGAATGTTTAATTTACGTTAATTAAAGGAACCCAACTTTGGATATGATAAGTTCATTAAACGTGATGATGAAAGAGATCACAACATCGGCTTGAAGGTTCCAGTTAACATCTTCGATTTGTACTCGTCTAACAACAACAATAATCTGATCGAAGGACAAAGTTCAAACATCTCTCAGTGTCTTAGCTCTTCCACAGATGAGGTATGGATGTTTCTAAAGTTCTCACGAGATGTAGGTGCTTGGTAATATTATTGTTGTTAATGTGATTCTGTAAACGTTGTGTATCTTAAAAGTGTAAAATGCTGGAGGAAAATACACCATTTAAAAAATTCTCCAAGGTACAAAAATAAGAAGCAGTCAGATGTATAAGTTAAGATAAAACTTTCCAATTTCCATCATAACTTACGTTATATTCTTCTAGTTTTTAACCAAATCTCAGGGTGAAATATAAGAAAACTTTCAACCAATGTTGAAAGAAAGAAGGTTGTATTTCTTGTTTGGTGTGACAGAAAAAGTATATTAACATATACTAACTTACGTTTTAGTTGGTCCAGAGGAAGATTCTGTGCAGTACTTACAGGAGGAACCCTAGTGGAGACAGTAGTGGTTATAGTTCAGTAGGTGGATGTGATAGTTTTTCTTCTTCTTTCACAAACCACACTCATCTTTCATCAGAATACCACACTGATCCTGAATTTAATGGTCCAGTTACTCCTGATGCTGTCTTCATGGATTACCATCTTGAAAGTGACCACTTCTTAATCCCCTGTCAAGGGAAATTAGCCCTCCCCACAGTGGATGAACTTCAAGACACTGAAGAGTTATATAATGAAAACAACTTAGAAGACAATAGGAGGGTGCCTGATCCACAGGACAGACATCCATACTGTTCTTTAGATATTATGGGAAGAGCTACACATAAGTGTGTACCATTTGATGGCCAGCAGAATAGCTTGCCTCTTTTCACTAGAAACTTGTCCAATAGTGAGCCTTCTGTGTTCGACATTTACGATGATCACGTGGTTTGTGTAACCAATCAAAATTATGCTGTTCCACCATATTCTAGGCTAGGGTTAGCAAAACGTTCTGATTCAACAGTTGGCTCTAATATGCCACAAATACAAGATCAATTTCAAAATTTGACTTCAAAAACTGGATACTCCAAATTTGGAGTGATTAATATTTTAGGAAATTCGACAAAGCAAACTTCCTCCTTAAAAGATAGTAAAAACACAGTTGGAATGTCATTACCTGCATCTAATTCAGATATAGAACTGAAGCCAGATACTTTAAGAAAAACACCAAGTAAATGGTATGTTGTAGCTAAACCTGACGGTACTAAACCCATCCGGAGCTCATCTCCAACTGTAGTTCCCTCCCGAGAACCCATATTGGGCCTGCCAACTAAAGTGCCAAAGTCTGGAGGATATGTAAGCCTTCCCAGTGCTCTCAAAATGTTTAAGGAGCCTCTAGGTTACTCAAAGTTTGGAATAGAATCAAACTTGGATAATATAAAGCAGTTGGAAATGAGCCAGGAAAAAACTCCACCACAGAATTCTTGTACCAGCTGTGAGAACATGTCTGTAGTTGTTGACGAAACAGCCATTGAAGAACTAGATAGAATCACAAAGATATCTGAAGAAATCAAATCTCAAGAAGAAAATAAAGATATTGTTCCAATTCTTATTGACCATTTCTAAGATGAAAGAATTAGTAGAAGGTAAAATAGATAACTTCTTGGATGAAAATAAATCAGATGATATGTGATGTAGGTAGTGGATCCTCTGTCTCCAAACATTCACCTCTTTCACAGATTAACGACTTGCAGGAAGGAAAAAGGGTCCGAGGGTCAAAAATTGAAGTGAAGGCAATGAATATGTCAAATGAAATGAAGAAGAGCTCCATCTTCACTCAATGGCCAAAAATATCCACTAGACATTATTCTTGTTTTGTAGACTGTGAAACAAATTGTGAGGTAAATAAAAAATTCTATTATTCTTGTAATGGAAAAAGTATGGAAACTTTACTGTTTTGTTTCCTACTAAGTTTTGACTTCAGGCTATGATCTGGATCGTGCATCTGAAGAGTGACTTTTGGTGCCACACTTTATGAAGAGAGTAAGATGAGACAAGAGAACCTTGACTTGCTTGTTTGTACACATGGTCAGAGAAAGCAAAGAAAATAAATAATGTTTATGTGGTTATAAATAATGTCACAATATAATTATATTCCAGAATGGCAGATATGATGGTGAGTTTTGTTATGTAGAGAATTTCTAATAATATTCCACATTGTTGTTATATGTATACCAAAGTTAATCATGTAACTTGTGCTCCAGTTAATTAGAAATCTAATTATACATTTTGATTGGCAGGGTTGAAAGAAATGGTCAGTGATGAATTCTTACAAAAGACTGCTTGTGATAATACACTTTGTGGTTTTCTGGTGCTTGTTTCAGACTCTTTGTTATGTGCTACGATTTACATTTGGTCAGTAGGCAAGGTTTATGATACACTTTGCATCAGTACAGTAACTTTGGTGTTTTAATGTAACTGAATCACTTACAGTCAAACCCGTACGTGGTATATCATGTGAATCACCATTATGGTGCTGTGTTCTTTTCCTCTCTATTGCATTAAAATGGGAAAAATCTGAGTACATATGAGGTGTCTCCATGGCTATGTGTTGTAGATGTTTATGCGTAAAGTTATCTATTTTCTGGCCAGTTGAGGCCAGTATACATTCAGAAGTTTTCAGCTGATGTGAATATACATTACATTATTTCTCTGTTATTAATTGTTCAGATGATGTGTTGTTTTTGATAAACAACTAAAAGAGACAGTATTATATTACAATCCATTTGAAACATTCTACAGAAAATATGAACAGGTATTTTGTACAAAATAAAGAAACAATTTTGGAGAGAATTATGTTTGGAACACATCAGAATAGCATTCATGAGAAATAAGAAGTAATGTACAGTGTAATGTAGATTGACTCAAGTGAGCCTCCATTTTGTTGAAAACAATTTGTATATAGAAACAGTTGAAAGAAATGGAAAAAAAACAAATGCCTGGACATTTGTAACAATGTTCAGTACAAGTTTTATTGCAATATGAAACAATTACCCTTTGCTGTTAGACAAAATCTCTCACAGCCTGTTTTTAAAACTTCTGTAAACACTTAAAAAGAACCTCTTAAAATGTTTATGCTAGTAGTAGAGAACTGTTATCAACACATTTCACATTCCAGTAATAGAGAACTGTTATCAACACGTTTCACATTCCAAACAAGAGAAAGAGGTTTCTAGTTTTCATGTTATTTTGATCGGTGAAAGGAAAAGTTTGAGTTGTAAATTTAAGATGTGATGACTAAAACAAAATAAAGATTTAGTTGTTAAAGTTTAGAAGGAAAAAACACCTGACAACTAATTTTTGTTTGTTTTCTGAGTTATTTAAATTTTCTTAACATTTGTACAAAATAAAAGAATGTTTTGAAGAGAAACTTGTTTGGTGTGCACAAGCTAATATTTAAAAGAAACTACAAGTTATGCACAATAACACAGATAGATTTCTGTTGAGGCCTCTTTTTGTTGAAAGCAATTTGTATCTGTTAGTATGTTTCAAGGATCAGTTACTTATAAAGTTGTTGAGGTCTCTTTTTGTTGAAAGCAATTTGTATCTGTTAGTATGTTTCAAGGATCAGTCACTTATAAAGTTGTTGAGGTCTCTTTTTGTTGAAAGCAATTTGTATCTGTTAGTATGTTTCAAGGATCAGTTACTTATAAAGTTGTTGAGGTCTCTTTTTGTTGAAAGCAATTTGTATCTGTTAGTATGTTTCAAGGATCAGTTACTTATAAAGTTGTTGAGGTCTCTTTTTGTTGAAAGCAATTTGTATCTGTTAGTATGTTTCAAGGATCAGTTACTTATAAATTTGTTGAGGCCTCTTTTTGTTGAAAGCAATTTGTGTCTGTTGGTATGTTTCAAGGACCAGTTACTTATAAAAGTCTGTGTTAGGAAATGTTATTTTTCTGATGTGGTTTTTGCTATTGTAGCAGTTTTCTACCTCATTAAGTTATGGTTTATTGTCAGCACCAAATTTTAAAATTAAAACTTGTTGATTATTTGAAAACTGATAAGTTTTAGTTATATTTTGAAAAATAAAAAAAAAATTCTAACATAGATCAGTAATCCAGAGCTTGCAATGTGTATATTAT
The DNA here is from genome assembly GCF_004210375.1 of Tachypleus tridentatus. NCBI lineage: Eukaryota > Metazoa > Arthropoda > Merostomata > Xiphosura > Limulidae > Tachypleus > Tachypleus tridentatus. The sequence goes on along the minus strand of NC_134825.1, from coordinate 182,519,218 downwards.
TGGGTTTGTATACAATGTAAATCGTGTCAGAGAAGTCTTCATGTCTTTAAAGTATTAGGCCTATTGTTTAACTAGTTTGTGTCAAATATGTTGCTCATGAAATTTCTCTGTTGCACATAAATATGAACCAGTTCTGTCTTCAATACAAAACGGTAAGATATCTATTCTTAATTAGCGTGTTAAGAATCCAAAGTTTAATGAACTTCATCAAATTGTAAGATGGTTTGGTAAATTTCACACTGTAATTAATATGAATATATTCACAGCAGAATTAAAATGATGAAAGAGAAATGTCTGTTAGTATCATTTGATCTTAGACATGAATAAACATAGTTTAAGGCACGGCTTAGTTTTTAAAATAATTCAAGGTAGTTGTGCAGAACTTAATAGTTTATTTATTGAAATTATATCAGTTTGTATGTATCAAATATGGAAAGTGTAATGTTTAACAGAAGTGAATGCTAGAGTTTACATGGCCAAAGAACCTCCACCCCCCAAACACACTCTTCATAGCCTTTCTCAAACAACTTAAGATGTAAAATAATTTTGTATTCAAGTGACCCGTATATATGATATGTTTAGCTAGAAACTTACAGTTGACAAGCCTGGTGAAGCAGTGGTTTCAGTTGGATTAAAACATGTTAACTCTTTCAGAACAAATTCATGAGTTAACTAGGGTGTTATGATATGAGTCATATAGTCTTTCAGAAGTTTAGATTTAAAAAAATGATGTGTAACTTGGGTTTCTCATGGGAAAATGTGTACTATGGTCTTACCAACAGCTTGGATGTATGTATTTTTTTAAATTTTTAAACACATGAGATTTTGGTTTAGATGACATAACTAATCCATTTGAAGGTGCACAAAAGCTCATGTTTGTAATTACTTTATAAAGTGATATGTTCCAGATATTATTATGTTTCATAGTTCAGTTTACATTAAGAATTTTCCAGCAAATTTGTACTGATTTCAGGTTAGGATTACTTGGAGATGCAACCTTTAGTTAGATTGGAATAATTTTTGTGGAAATCAAACTTGTGAAGTGAACTATCGAAATTAATCTCTAATAAGAAATTCAGAGCAACTATGTGTCAAACGTGTGACACGTGTTACAGTATGTTTTAACTGTATCAGATGTTAAAAGTTTCCACATGGTCTTATTATGACATGCTGTATTTGTTGAGAGAATTATAACAACAGATGTTTGTTTATACTTCCACAAAGTTTTTGTTTTGCTCAATTTGTAACAGTTGTTGATCTAGGTGGCGCCACTGCTGCATAAGTTATAATACCCACATTTAGGCTAAAGGTCATGAACTGGAGATGCACTTTAAATTGTATCTTTTCACTCATAATTATCATAAGACATCAGTGAGATTGTCTCTGTATGAAAGAATGTGTTTCATCTACTGAAAAATTTTCTGGTTTCTCAACTTGAAGAAAACTTGTTTTTTTTTGTAATTGTTGAGTTTTTTTTTCTTTGTTAAGTTCCATTCTGTAGTTTTATGAGAAGAATTAGTGTTTACAGGATTGTTAGCCATTTTGCGATGCTCAGAATTATTTGAATGTTTGCTAACTAACAGTTAAAGGGTTATAAAGAAAGTAGTATTTCTTGTAACTTTGTATTAGAGCTGTTTGTAACTGACTTTGACAAGTACCTGAACTTTATCTAGCTAGATTGATGTGATGTAAACAATGTTGAATATGACCAGATGATTATACTATGGTGGTACCTAACTGAACATTATAAGATATAAATGTATATGGATTATACTATGGTGGTACCTAACTGAACATTAAGATATAAATGTATATGGATTATACTATGGTGGTACCTAACTGAACATTAAGATATAAATGTATATGGATTATACTATGGTGGTACCTAACTGAACATTATAAGATATAAATGTATATGGATTATACTATGGTGGTACCTAACTGAAAATTATAAGATATAAATGTATATTTATATCTCATTTCACAAATGGTATTTTTATTTTGAGAATTGTTAGGTAAATCATCTTGTAATGCATCAGGCATCTGTTTCAACAGTACATCTTTGGCTGTTATTTTCACACAATATTCAAACTAATGATTGAAATCCCCTTTTTGAAGACAATGATACTACATGCCCCATGTTCTATGTTTCGCTGTCAATGCAGTAAGCGAATCGTCTCTTGTTCAACTGGTATGGATTGATTGGGATGTCTTTGAATACATTCTGTACCTACAGGTTAGTGTAATAACGATACTTAAACCATTGTATTCTAACTGTCTAGGTACATCACCATCACTGTCTTGCAAGGTAACAGGTTTGGTTCAGCCACCGAGAACTTCATAATAGTGCCAAACTTTTGTTTTTTAACCAAAACAAAATAAACCTTCCTGGAATGCTTTGTTTTAATCCATATTAAAATACTTGGTTGACTCAACTGGCAGATGTCAAAATAAACCTTCCTGGAATGCTTTGTTTTGATCCATGTTAAGATACTTGGTTGACTCAACTGGCAGATGTTAAAATAAACCTTCCTGGAATGCTTTGTTTTGATCCATGTTAAGATACTTGGTTGACTCAACTGACAGATGTTAAAATAAACCTTCCTGGAATGCTTTGTTTTAATCCATATTAAAATACTTAGTTAACTCAACTGGCAGATGTTAAAATAAACCTTTCTGGAATGCTTTGTTTTAATCCATATTAAAATACTTGGTTGACTCAACTGGCAGATGTTAAAATAAACCTTCCTGGAATGCTTTGTTTTGATCCATGTTAAGATACTTGGTTGACTCAACTGACAGATGTTAAAATAAACCTTCCTGGAATGCTTTGTTTTGATCCATGTTAAGATACTTGGTTGACTCAACTGACAGATGTTAAAATAAACCTTCCTGGAATGCTTTGTTTTAATCCATGTTAAAATACTTGGTTGACTCAACTGGCAGATGTTAAAATAAACCTTTCTGGAATGCTTTGTTTTAATCCATATTAAAATACTTGGTTGACTCAACTGACAGATGTTAAAATAAACCTTTCTGGAATGCTTTGTTTTAATCCATATTAAAATACTTGGTTGACTCAACTGACAGATGTTAAAATAAACCTTCCTGGAATGCTTTGTTTTAATCCATGTTAAAATACTTGGTTGACTCAACTGGCAGATGTTAAAATAAACCTTTCTGGAATGCTTTGTTTTAATCCATATTAAAATACTTGGTTGACTCGACTGACAGATGTTAAAATAAACCTTTCTGGAATGCTTTGTTTTAATCCATATTAAAATACTTGGTTGACTCAACTGGCAGATGTTAAAATAAACCTTTCTGGAATGGTTTGTTTTAATCCATATTAAAATACTTGGTTGACTCAACTGACAGATGTTAAAATAAACCTTCCTGGAATGGTTTGTTTTGATCCATATTAAAATACTTGGTTGACTCAACTGGCAGATGTTAAAATAAACCTTCCTGGAATGCTTTGTTTTAATCCATATTAAAATACTTGGTTGACTCAACTGGCAGATGTTAAAATAAACCTTTCTGGAATGCTTTGTTTTGATCCATGTTAAGATACTTGGTTGACTCAACTGACAGATGTTAAAATAAACCTTTCTGGAATGCTTTGTTTTAATCCATATTAAAATACTTGGTTGACTCAACTGACTGATGTTAAAATAAACCTTCCTGGGAATGCTTTGTTTTAATCCATATTAAAATACTTGGTTGACTCAACTGACAGATGTTAAAAAGATTTTAGTGTTCATTGGAAATTAAGTCTTGTTGTCTCAGTCGACTTTCCTTCCAGCTCAATTTATCGAGATGACTGTTCAGTGACAAGTACTCTTCTCATTACTTTGACCACACACAATGCCTTGTGTGTCTGGTTTATATTCCAAGGTTTCTGTAGAGCATAACCACCACCTATGATTAGGTCATATTCTGCACAGAACTTTGTACAAGTGCCAAACCTGGAGACTTGTTAACCTTTTGATCATTCTGAGTGAATTGTTAAAGGGAATATAGTCATCATGAAGGTACTCAGGTTTAGTGGAAAATAGCCATTATTTTGTTAAATTCTCACCTTCCACAGCACGTGTCTTCAGAGAAAAATCATAACTTAATTTTCTATTAATAAACAACCACAATCCCCATTTCAGAGTTTTGCTAATAATGTATAAAACTTTCGGGTTCTAACAAATGTTTTGTTAATGTTTATATATTTCAGATAATTAGCTGCAAAAAGTAAGTTTTATTCTAGAATATTTTGAAGACATTTAATTACCTTTGTTGTTAGAGTTGAGGGTAGCCTTAAAACTGATTATGAAATAAATCACTAGATTTGTTAGAAAGAAACTGATGAATTATCTTTTAGGTTATCATAAGTCATGTAGTGATGGTGTGTTTTTTTTGTTTTTATAATATGCTTGTTAGGATAATAAAACTGACAATAAATACATGACTTTAAATATTTGTTATCTTCTATATTAATTTTATAATAAACTAGATACTGTGAAAAATTAATTTTTTAAGTTTTTGTTATATAAATGAGTTAGTGAAAAGCTCACTTTGATTGAAAAGTGACCTGTATATAGATTGTTGCTCATATCTTGCCATCTGACATATTTACACTGCAGTAATTCTAACTTCATTAGGTCTGATTTTGAGATATTAAACCAAATCTCCAGGAAAGATAAAGAAATTTGACGTTATTAGTGTACTGTTAAAATATCTAACTTGTTTGTTGAATAAAGTGTTATCTATTCATTGTGTGTGTGGTTTGTGATATGTTAAAGTTCCAACATTAACCTGTTCAGTGCCGTAGACGGGATAACTCGTCCAAGCCGATCGGTAACAGTGCCACGGACGAGTTCACTCGTTCTTCATAATACCCAACTTCAACGCTAGATGTCAGCACCATACATGCATTTGACCTACATACAAATTGTTTCACTTTCGATTCAAAATGGCGTCACGAAAAAGTTACAAAATGAAGAAACATTAGAGTTGTATTGTAGCAGCTGGAATACTTGGCAGTCAACAGGTTAAGAAAGGATAGTGCTAAGTAACAGACATATGTACAGAACAGTGTGGTTCCAACGTCTGATACCAGTGTTGAATGTTTTGTGTGGTAGGTAGCAGAAACTTTCCACATGTTCTATAAGATCACTTACAGTCTAAAGAACAGTAATCTGGCAAATTAAATGTTATAATAACAGAGACTCAATAATAGTAATCTGGCAAAGTAAATGTGTTACAATAATAGAACCTAAAGAACAGTGATCTGGCAAATTATATGTGTGATAATAATAATAATAAGAGTCTAAAGAACAGTTATCTGGTAAACTAAATTAATAATAATAGAGTCTAAGGAACAGTAATCTGGGAAAGAAAATGAGTAATAATAATAATAATAATAATAGAGTCTAAGAAACAGTAATATGGGAAAGAAAATGAGTAATAATAATAATAATAATAATAGAGTCTAAATAAGAGTAATCTGGTAAATTAAGTTTGTTGTAATAATAATAACAGTATAAGGAACAGTAATATGACAAACTTAATGAATAATAATAATAATACACTATAAAGAACAGTAATCTGGGAAAGGAAATGAGTAATAATAATAATAATTGTCCAAAGAACAGTAATCTGGCATACTAAATGTATTATAATAATAGAGTATAACGAACAGTAATCTGGCAAACTAAATGTATTATAATAATAGAGTATAACGAACAGTAATCTGGCAAACTTTTCAGTGAGTGTTTGTAAATTGATACAGTTTAAGGAATAGAACATTATATAATGAATATACTTATTATACAAGATATTCCACTATCTCGATAACAGATAATATGCCATGTTGTTCTAAACCTAACTCTATTCCACATAGCTAGTGATATGTTACTCACCTTACCCCTCCAACCTGATAATGTACTGTGTTACTGCCGGACTTGTCTTAGTTCATAATGTAGCACTGGATTCCTCATTACTATGATTTTATATTTAGGAAGGAAGCCTAAATCATTTGTCATCTAATTTTGTGAATGTTTTTCCTTGTTTAGAGGCTCATACCAGGTAGATTGAAATACTGCCTATTACAAGTAAATAATAGTTTCATATTGTTTCACCAGTGTTATTTATTTATTTTTATGTTAGTTCATTCACTGACGTAAAGTCGTGTTTTATAATCCGTACTTCAATAAAACAAGGTAAAATAAATATTTGTTTTTTGTATTATTTATGCAAGTAAAAGTTGGTGAACTGAAATCCTATAGATCTAGTTCTGATGAACGATGTCATATGATTATCTTAAAAAATAAATTATCAAAAAATATAAAAATAACAGTTTACTCTATAAAAGCATTTTTTGCAAAAATAAAAAAGGCAAGTCTTCGTTGTGAATACACTATACGGTTTCCAGGGCAGAAGCCGAGCGAAACAACTCACGAGTAAATAGCAAAACATTCTGTCATATCAACCGCTAGAAAAAAGTAACGGAAAAAAAAGGAATACTTGATTATATCGTTTCATCAGAAACTTTGTACAGAAGTAAACAAAACCTTGACATAAAAATAGTAGAATACATCTTGGTTTAGTATTTACAATACACTTGCAGCTCTTGAAATTCATAAAATACATTTTAAATTATTGCAAGAAAAGTAACTTTTGACCGCAACATTAACAACAAAGTCATTTTCTTTAATGTTCCACAAAATAATAAATATTTTTGGCCTAAAATATGTTCATAATTTTGGCCTGTTTAGGATTCGCCACGAAGCAAATACTTTGTTTCTCCTTGAGAAAACTTTTAAGAAAAAATCGACTCTAGATAATTTTGGGAATTTCGTGGAACACACTTTTTAAAATAAAATTAGTTATTTAAAAATAAAGGATTTATAAATCAAATTTTTAGATATAAGCACCGTTTTGGATAGCATCGCTGATACCATAACACAAATTCTCGTTAACTTCGTGATGGAAACGCATTTGACTTCGAAAGCTACTATAGAATTTATTATTCTAGTCTTTGGTGCATATAAAATGTCATATATACTCAAATTAATTCTAGATTTATTATTTAAACTATCTCTGCTCGTGGTGTTCTATTTTATTAACCCCATCTCACCGGTGTCTCAGTGGGCTTATAACGCCAATAACTGTAGAAATGTTGATTGTAAAACAAAGTGTGATTTTTAAGAAATAAACGAGTCCAGATAAAATAGTTTAAGTTAAAAAGATGTAAAGTAGAAACTCATATGTAAGGCTTATTCCTTGTGTCCGTCATTTATTAGATAATCGTTTTTGTTTATTTGTTTTCTATCGCAAAGCTATACAAAGAGTTATCTGCTCACTGTTTACCGAGGAGAATTGGATTTTGAATTTTAGTATTGTAAGTCTATAAATTTACTGCTTATGGGAGAGGCGCCTTTATCTCGCACATATCAAATTGTCTTTTGTGTCATATAAATTTTACTCGTACAAAATAAATTATGTGAAAAAACTTGAAACATTTTAAGATAAATCGTTTCATTTATATTTTATTTTACCTCAGGTACAATAATATAATTTTAAAAATAAACAGAACAAATTGGCTTCATCCACCTTCAATTTGCAGCTAAGCCATTCGGTACATTGATAGACTAAGCTAACCACTGACGTTATCAACAAAGGTCTGTTAAAACTTTCTGAAAACAAACTGGTAACTAGTAGACTTATGTGATTGTTTGTTTGTTTGTTTCGGAATTTCGCACAAAGCTACTCGAGGGCTATCTGTGCTAGCCGTCCCTAATTTAGCAGTGTAAGACTAGAGGGAAGATAGCTAGTCATCACCACCCACCTCCAACTCTTGGGCTACTCTTTTACCAACGAATAGTGGGATTGACCGTAACATTATAACGTCCCCACGGCTGGGAGGGCGAGCATGTTTGGCGACGCGGATGCGAACCCGCAACTCTCAGATTACGAGTCGCACGCCTTAACGCGCTTGGCCATGCCGAGCCAGACTTATGTGAAATAACAATTTTCTCAGATACAGTAGTTTATAAATACTACAGAATTAAATTTTTGTCAAATTTTCAAACCAAACTCTTGCTGTTGATGAAGAAGCAATACAGCTTCTTAGAATGATAAATTGTTTCATTAAAACCCAGAGACTTTCTTTAAATTGATAGTGATAAAGAGTGCTGTCACCTTTTATTTTAAACAAATATTTCTGCATTTTATTATTATTATGAAATTTTGCGATACATGACGCCACCAAGCTCCTACAAAAATTCTGTAGACGTGTACAACTTTTTTCCTGACAAATTTAATGTTCGCATAGGACAAAATGCAATAAACAGTTCAATACCACTAGACGAAAACAAATAAAAACAACGTTTTCTTGGATGCTTATCTTCGCCATCTCTGTCTTATTATTAATTCTTTAGCGCTCAACAATATACGTCTCTTGATTTTAGTTGGGTACAAATACGCCATTTTTGTTTTCGACACAACGAACTCTTTGTTTCGCTGCTCCACACTTTTAGTGCTAGAGGTTCATCATCCACACTTGTCTTTCAGAAATATTTTAAGTTTTTTGTTCTTTTAATTCTTTGAAAGCTCAGAAGACAAATCACAATTTCAGGAATCGTCGTCAGTAGGACTAGCGTATAGTTTCCTGTCGACGAAGAAATGGTAAAAACTGTATTGTGTTTCGATAACCCTGTTTGTGATTCCTGTTGCAAGACAGAAATAATCATGCTATTCTAACATAGTTGGTTATTAGAAGAAGCCACATCACTTGCACAAGATTTGACAGCACTCTCTTACAGGAATGAATAGAACGGCCTTGGTTTGGTTGTTCTGACAATAAATAAGTGTAATATGTTATATCTTAGAAAAGAGTGGTTTATTAGTTTAAAAATCTTTAATTAATTTTATGTACCTTCGGTCCAATTCTTTACGACAAAAAATTACAAAATGTCAGCTATTTTCTTCTAATCAACAAAAGACAACCATTTTTAAAAACTGAATAATTCATCTCTTCATATTCAATAACATAACTTACGTCATCTAACTCTTCGACAGATACTACGTTTCAAACTGTATATGTTAACATATACTCTGATAAATCGTTTTCAAATAGCCGCGGTGGATGAAAATCGATATATTATCTTATATATTATATTATTTTCTTTTAATTAAGGTTTACGTTAAAGAACCCATCTTTAGCGTCTCGTATAATAACGTAACAAGAGAAAGTTTACGTACTTAGATTTAAGTAACAGTAATGAAAAGAGATTCTCCACCTAAGCCAGTTCTTTCTTATCTTACGTAGAAGTAAAAACATTCGATTTAAACAGCTCTCTTACCAGTATTGCACTTCCCTGGCGGAGAAGTAGGCTTATCGTTATTACCACTAGAGGGCGACATGCCTTGCGAAAATGGGATCAGCGCTGGTCTCCATGGAAGCTTAATATGTTTAACTGTTACTGGAACTTGTGGACAAGATACTGAAAAATGCAAATATTGTTAAAGTTATGGTACATTAGGAAACGATGTCGCTTTGAGACGTTAAAAACACTGTCCGCCTACACCGTAAACCTTTGTCGCCTTTAAGAAATAAAATATTGCCGCTTTCAGAATTAAAACATTTTCATGATGACGAAACCCACTTGAAATAAAAATGTATTCTCAAAATGGCTGTTATGGGTATTAAAACTTTAATAAAATAAAGTACATCTTCACATCTGTGCCACGTAATAATATCGTTGATAGATCATAAAACATTTTTACTTCTAGACTATAGCAAACAATCGCTTCTAGCTTACAAGTATTTTGTCTAAAACTAATCCCAGTGACTTCAATCTGTTAATTTATCTTTATAGCGCTTGTCGTTTTAAAGTATGTTTTCACCTCTTATCAGATTAAACTTTTGTTTATTTGTTGAATTTTGCTCAAAACAAAGCGAGGGCTGTCTGCGTTCGCCGTCCCTAACTTTGATAAGATGGGCTCGTAGTCAACAGTCAAACCTTAATAGTTATTTTGAGAAGAAACTTTTATGGAAGCAGAAATCAACATTATTATTTTATTAATGAAAATGTTTCTTAAGAGAAACAACTTCGTCCTGGTCTAAGAACAACCAAGTTAGAAATACCCGCTTGTTGTTCTTTGCATTAGGGGGTTCTTGTAAATCATCAGAATATTCGATTTCTGGTTTAATCATTCTTTTCATATAGTCACTTGTTTTAAAGCAAAGTCACAACGTGCCAGAGGACATCGCACACTGCCCCGAATCCGAGTTGATGTAAAACTAGAAAAGGAATCCAGGATCGATGTCATACCAGAATGAAAACAATAGCGACACCGCTGCTGTCTGCTGTGTGTAATGTATTATAAGACCGTAAACTTACCACTGACCCACCAGGGGACAGGATGGACGATATTGTTTCACTTTATTTTGTACTTTTATTCGAAGGTTGTTGTTAAACTTTGAGTACTGATAAACAGAGAAAAACACCAGTTATAAATAAATATTTCTTCCGGTGGGGCAAGGGTAAGTGTCAAGACGTACAAGGCTAAAGTCCTGAGTTCGATTCCTCCCTATGGACAGACGGCTGGAAAAAAGAGGTGGATTAGTTGGGTGCAACTGCCCCGAACCCTTTCGATCGAATCCCCCCAGCCTAAAATAAAACTATTATAAATACTCAAAAACTGAAGGTTGTTTTTTAAAAAAGAACATATCTTCAATTGCACTGCTATGACAACTGTTACTTTAGTCTTTTCACAATAATCTATAAATCATTGTAAATATTTGTTAACAGCTGGCCTTTCGTCAATATATTTTGTTTCATTTAACAACAAAAACCATTCTCATTACTTTATCATTTTTAAATCTATTAATTAATAATGTTATCTATCCACAGTTTGTACTCGTGTATTTCTCAAACTCTAGTTTATTGTTTTTTTGTTTTGTTTTCTGAATTTCGCGCAAAACTACTCGAGGGCTATCTGCGCTAGCCGTCCCTAATTTAGCAGTGTAAGACTAGAGGGAAGGCATCACCACCCACCGCCAACTCTTGAACTACTCTTTTACCAATGAATAGTGGGATTGACCGTCACATTATAACGATCCCACGGCTAAAATGACCAGCATGTTTGGTGCGACCGGGATTCAAACCCGCGACCTTCGGATTACGAGTCGAATGCCTTAACCCACCTGGTCATGCCGGGCCTGTAGTTAATAAAAACTACTCAACTGTTGTTTACTTAGCGATAGAGAACATTCAACATGTTTAATAATCATCATTAAACAGTTAGTGTAACGTTCACCTTGTTTAATAATCTTCATTAAACAGTTAGTGTAACGTTCACCTTGTTTAATAATCTTCATTAAACAGTTAGTGTAACATTCACCTTGTTTAACAATCTTCATTAAACAGTTAGTGTGACATTCACCAGTTTAACAATCTTCATTAAACAGTTAATGTAACATTCACCTTGTTTAATAATCTTCATTAAACAGTTAGTGTAACATTAATCGTGTTTAATAATCTTCATTAAACAGTTAGTGTAACATTCACCGTGTTTAACAATCTTCATTAAACAGTTAGTGTAACATTCACCTTGTTTAATAATCTTCATTAAACAGTTAGTGTAACATTCACCGTGTTTAATAATCTTCATTAAAAGTTAGTGTAACATTCACCGTGTTTAATAATCTTCATTAAACAGTTAGTGTGACATTCACCTTGTTTAATAATCTTCATTAAACAGTTAATGTAACATTCACCTTGTTTAATAATCTTCATTAAACAGTTAGTGTAACATTAATCGTGTTTAATAATCTTCATTAAACAGTTAGTGTAACATTCACCTCGTTTAATAATCTTCATTAAACAGTTAGTGTAACATTCACCGTGTTTAACAATCTTCATTAAACAGTTAGTGTAACATTCACCTTGTTTAATAATCTTCATTAAACAGTTAGTGTAACATTCACCGTGTTTAATAATCTTCATTAAAAGTTAGTGTAACATTCACCGTGTTTAATAATCTTCATTAAACAGTTAGTGTGACATTCACCTTGTTTAATAATCTTCATTAAACAGTTAGTGTAACATTCGCCGTGTTTAATAATCTTCATTAAACAGTTAGTGTAACATTCACCGTGTTTAATAATCTTCATTAAACAGTTAGTGTAACATTCACCGTGTTTAATAATCTTCATTAAACAGTTAGTGTAACAATCACCGTGTTTAATAATCTTCATTAAACAGTTAGTGTAACATTCACCGTGTTTAACAATCTTCATTAAACAGTTAGTGCAACATTCACCTTGTTTAACAATCTTCATGCCCACAGTGAAGGTATCTTTATCCCGTGAACAAGTTTCACCAGCTTCCTTGATGTAGGCCTCGTTTCCGTTCCTCACTACTTTCCCAACCTGTAATTCACGTGAGAATAGGCTTAACATGTGAGTTCGTTCAAAATCCCTTGCATTGAAAAGCTTGAATATTTGTGATCGAAAACATAAAAGTTTATTTAAATGTTATTATACAGTAAATTGAAGAAAACTAAACTGTTTACTAAAAACGTCAATCATGTGTATGTGATAGGTGTAGAAGTCGAACTAAATTAGGTGTCCAAAGGTTGATTATACTTTGTTTTATTGCAATTAAGCAAAAGCTACACAATGGGCTGTCTGTGCTCTGCCCACCAGGAGTATCGAAACCCGGTTTCTCGTGGTGTGAGTCCGTAGACGCTGGTGGTGTTGATTATACTGAACGAAGTGAAGGAAATCTCTGATTCTGGTTGAAATTTAACACATTTTCCTGAGGGTATTTTTCATTCAGAGAGACATCGAATTGTTTGAAATGGTTTATAGAATGGTTACTGATATTCTATCTGTGATAGAAGGGTTGTTATATTAAGATCCTTAAAATTGTTTTCTCTTGAAAAAAGAAGAGTTGGGGGTGATCTGATTGAAGTGTTAAGATTACAAAAATAATTAATAATGTTGATGCATCAACACTTCTTATACTCAACACCGAAAATTATTGAACGAGGGGACAGAAGTACAGATTTGGCAAACTAGAAGCCGTCTTCAACTAAGTTTTACTTTTGAAATAAGGTGGTTGGCCTATGGAATGGGTTATCTTCTGATGTTGTGGAGGCAGTAAGATTGAGTGAGTTTAAAAGAAAGCTTGATAGATATATGAATAAGGGTTAACTCTTAAATTGTTTTTATTTAATAGTTTTAGTTTGTCTTATAGAATGGGACAACTTAAATGGACTAATAGGTCTTTTGTTGTCCCTACACATTACGTTATGTTGATTTTGATGCACTCTTACTTAACAGATTGGAGGCACACCACACCCGCTTACTACACCAGTTTGAGCTGCATTTATTCTAAACACAAATCTAGGACACATGAGAAAGGGGCACATAATTCTTTTTCTGTCAGACACAGTTAAATTAATATTATAAAATAACAAAACCTCGGTCTTTTTTTTTTTTTTTTTTGCCAAGAGCACACAACCAAAATTCTGGAAATTTATTCTATTAGGGTGTAGAAAGGTTAATATTTTTCGTGTCTCTTTTAAACAAATTATAAGAATAATACACGTTTTCATTAGTTTGTTGTTTTTCTTCCATAGTACGATACTGAATCACGCATAAACGTAATTTAAAAACTGTGAACTCTCAAACTTGTTTGTGAGTTTATTTGTTTTTTTTCAATGGTTTTGAATTTGTTAAAATAGTATTCCATTTTTATATAACTTCAAATAGCAGAAAATACGAAAACAAATCTAAGTATTTTGATAATTTTCGAGCTATAAATGTGAAGACTACTTTGTGTGGTTTCTATTTTACTTACGAAACACTGGCGTCCTCGAATGTCTTCACGTTGTGTGTAGGTAAAGAGAACGCCACTTTCTTCCCAGTTTCCAATGCATCGATACACGCGTTCTGGTAAATGAATGAAAATTATGAAAACCTAAACAAGGTATTACTCTCTTATCGATTAACAGTAGCATAATTTAATAAACACAAAAAAATTAAATTATTGTGATACCAGGAAATTGTAAAACAAAACAATTACAACAAACAAATTACGTTTCAAAACTATTTAAAGAACATAACGCACAAAGACGTCTTTATTGTAATATTCATAATAAATAACACACTTCCTGGAAGTTAATTTGAAATATGGCATGCGTGCATGTGTCGTAGCTCCCTTCTGATACAGCGATAAGTCTACGGTTTACAACGCTAAAATCAGGGTTCGATTCCCCTCGGTGGGATCAGCAAATAGCCCGATGTGACTTTGCTGTAAGAAAACATACACACACACAGACATGCGCCGTAATAAACCTTAAAATTAGAAGATGAAACGTTTTGTTCGGAGCACGTTGATTAGAGTCACGACCGAGACAATTCACCAACGTATGTTATAGTTTCACATCTGTTATCCACGCGTGTATTACATTAGCAATTCTTGCGCAGAGATTCGAATCGTCAACTCGTAGGTTAAAGATACTTCCGTTGGTAACTTTCTTTCTGGGTAAAAACGACTCGTTGCGTGCAAGTGATTAGTTTCCACAGTTATTATCTACCAAACAATACCCCGGCTCTGTGTAAGGCACATCGGTATTTCGCTCACGTCCTCTCTATTACTGTTTTATAATAAATATTAACCGTCATTAAAAAAGGCCTCGCCGACAGTAACGAGTTTAATTGGATCTCAGCATATCGGTCAATACATTGGCTTATTGTATTTTTTAAATTCCAGAATCCAACGAGCCAAAGTTTGGTATATTTTATATTGAGAAAGTTTTACTTTTTCAGTGCATTATTTCATCTAATAAAACTTTTATATGTAAAACAATAAAACAGTGCGTAATAACCTTCATTTTATCAGTATGTTTTCTTCTCATTTACAACAGTTTTTCAAGGATAAATTCCGTCAAAGCAAACCTGACATCAAGATTACGTGTAACAATATCTACAAGTAAGAAATGATATCGCTTGTATTACTTGTGCCGTATCCACTCTCAAAACAAAAATGTGAAATGAAAATTTCAGTCACTAAAGTAATGAGGCTTTTTCTTTTCAAACCCTGTTCAAAATATCTCGTTTCAATTTTTTATAGTAATTAAAATAGAAACGAGAACCTTTAATTTCTCCTTTTCTGTCCTAATTACTGTTGCATCCAATAACTGATAGGCCTACAGACGAACTAAGAGTGTCGGTGTGATTACAATAATTGATAGGCCTACAAACGAATTAAGAGTGTCGCTGTGATTACAATAATTGATAGGCCTACAAACGAATTAAGAGTGTCGCTGTGATTACAATAATTGATAGGCCCACAGACGAACTAAGAGTGTCGGTGTGATTACAATAATTGACAGGCCTACAGATGAATTAAGAGTGTCATGTGATTACAATAATTGACAGGTCTACAGACGACTTAAGAGTGTCGGTGTGATTACAGACACTCAGTGGCGATAGTACAGCTCTTAGAAAATATAAAAGTTCCAGACAGGTGATACTCATCTCAAGGTTGAAGTAAGAGATTTAAAGTGACTGATGAATATTCATGTTATCTAAGTTGCTGTGATGAAAATTAGGAAATCAATGGCAGCTGTAAATATAACTAGAAAAACACAATAAATCTTATATTTAAACCACGTGTAATATAATTTATTTACTTATGAAAAGAAAATTCTGTGTGAAAACAAAGATGAATGCAGAACAAAATGCAACCATTGATATCTTCTGTATTCGGTGCCGACGAGGCGTTTCCAACAATACCTAGATTCTTTAAGCTGAATGATATACAAGGTACACAGTAGTAATTGAGATGCTATGTATAGTATCAACTTACATAAACACCAACTGTTATGGTGTTAACTAGATTAAGTTACTGAAGTGTAATTTCTCATCAGTTTTATTTATATATCACAGTTAGGGTTAGAATTTTGAACCCAATATTTGTTATTTATTTAAAAAGTATAGTTTATTAATTTTGAGTTTTGTTTGGAGACATTACCGACCAGTAAGATATCGAATCTAACCTTCATAAACATGCGATTTGTTGGAGCAGTTAATGACAGAGTAGAACATGACGTCTGGGTTGTTACAGTCCGAAGCTATCTTGGCACACAATCCCGTGGTGTCGGGAACCACGCCCGTGAAGTCTCCGGTGATGGGACAAGAGGTGGCCTCTTTCACGGCAATTTCTGTAGACGGTAAGAACAGATTTGACACAAGACTAACAGCAAGTATGAAGATAGAAATAATTTGTTATAGAGGGACACCTGTCGGCAACCAATAGAACCTTTAAGACGAAAAACAAATACAAGTGTGACCTGCGGTTTGTATCTACACTATGGTTTATGGATTAAAAACACAAAATTTATAATTAATAGGAAAGTGACAGTCCAAACATAGGGACGTCCTTTAAACAAACACAAACGTATAGGCTGATGTTCGACTATCTATACGCTGAGAAAAAACCCTGGAATTTAGGAGTTCTGTGGACCAGGCCACTTTGTATCTCAGTGCAGTAAAATCACTATGAACGCTTGATAAGAGTAACAGTAAAGTCCCACTATTTGATTAGAGCAGTGGTTTTCAAAATGTATTTCACATACTGGTTCACCAACATGCAAGCAACTAACACAATGCCACGAGAGAACAAGAGAGTTGGGATAGAACTAGTAGGCGGGTGGTCCGTGGGGTATTTTGCCCAGCTGATGTGGGTCATCGACGAAAAATAAATAAAAATTACTGGAGAAGTTCAAGAGAGGTCAGAGTTTACTGTTGACTAACTGCCTCTTCTCTAGTTTATTAGTTCAAAGTTAAACACAGATAACAAACACATTTATTAACCAATAAAACATTAAATTTCTCAACAATACTATACAATAAATGTAGGCAGTGACGTCTTTTAATGTTCGTCGAAAAATATATAACAAGCAAATTTAACTTCTGTGTCTATTTATATTAGGGTTTATGGTGTATGAATCTAGTGTGTTTTAAGACAGCTGTTTTGCTTTAGTACAAAGCTTTTATAACTCTACGGATTTACAACGCTGAAATTAAGGGTTAGATTCTACGCAGTGAACACAGAAGATAGCTTTGGTTTCCCGAGACAAATTCTCTGTGTCTGGAAGATTAACAGGTGGAATTGTTGTAGGGATTCTGGAGAAAAAAAGAAAAAAAATCCAGATGTAAAACTTAGAGGAATATTTCATTCATAATAACTTTGATAGTCGCCCTAAAAATGATGGGCAAATACACCGAATTTAGTTCTATTATTCACCACACCTGTTGTCATAAAACATTAATATGAACTTTGCGATCTTTCTGGTACTAATAAAAATATGTTGAAAACAGAAGTAATAATAATTTAAATTTTAAAAATAATTACTTATTCGTAAACGAATATTTTTGACTATTTGTGTCAAACAAAGCCGTCCCTGAGTTTCAATTGATAAACTAAATAGTTAATCAACAGTACCCCCCGCCAACCTTTGAGATACCGACTAGTGAGGTTGATTGTTACTTTTATAACAATCCTAAAAACAGCTCCTAAAAACAAAATCTTTTTCCGGCAGTGGGTTGTGTACCATGAACCTTCCCATATACATCCTGAGAACGTTAAACCATTAGACCACACCTGGTCGCTGATAAGTAATAAACAGTAACCGCTATAACTAATGCTTACATCTGTTTTGTTTATTTAATCTATCAAATTTATTTCCGTTCGTAAGTTAACGGTCTGACTGATGTGTTACAGGAAAGTTCACAAATTTACAGATATTTATGTTTTAGATCCTTACTTCCTTGTGTAACCCATTCCTTGGACTCAAACTGTTGATTCCTGCACAGATTATCCGAGAAGTGGGAACTGGGAGTTGATCCAAACATGATCTCCAGGATATTGTGACTTCGCCTTTCGAGCCAGACACAGTTGTAGAAAGATTCTCCGCTTTAACAGAAAACACAACATGTAACATTTGGTTTGTTAGGGTGTTATAATATGTAGAAAACACACAACATGTAACATTTAGTGTGATAGGATGTTATAATATATAGACAACACATAACATGTAACATTTGGTGTGTTACAATGTTATAGTATGTAAGAAGATGAAATTTGTTAGTATTATATTTTCTCCCGTAGCATTTGATCTTCCATCGCATAAGCTTATCTGAGACTTGGTAGGATACGTAACAGTTTCGTTACTCACCACTGAGAGACAGTGGACACGAAGAACCGGTCGTTGGGTGTTTTGTTTTCCTTCTGTATGCAGGTCGCGGTGATTGTCTGAAAATTGACAAAATCTCTAAAAGTAAACCTTCTACCGTCTACAAGGATATGTTCCCACTGTCCTTGACTCCAGTCAGGAAACTTGCAGTGAGGCCGAACTAATAGAGCTTTAGACTCAGGAACTGAGAAAGAAGAGAGATAAACATTAAAGTGGCCTTCATCAAGCACACATAAAGGTATGTTTAATACAGTCATTAAAGTGGCCTTCATCAAGCACACATGAAGGTATGTTTAATACAGTCATTAAAGTGGCCTTCATCAAGCACACATGAAGGTATGTTTAATACAGTCATTAAAGTGGCCTTCATCAGGCACACATGAAGGCATGTTTAATACAGTCATTAAAGTGGCCTTCATCAGAAACACGTGAAGGCATGTTTAATACAGTCGTTAAAGTGGCCTTCATCACACACACATGAAGGCATGTTTAATACAGTCATTAAAGTGGCCTTCATCAGGCACACATGAAGGCATGTTTAATAGAGTCGTTAAAGTGGCCTTCATCAGACACACATGAAGGCATGTTTAATACAGTCATTAAAGTGGCCTTCATCAGGCACACATGAAGGCATGTTTAATACAGTCATTAAAGTGGCCTTCATCAGAAACACATGAAGGCATGTTTAATACAGTCGTTAAAGTGGCCTTCATCAGACACACATGAAGGCATGTTTAATACAGTCATTAAAGTGGCCTTCATCAGGCACACATGAAGGCATGTTTAATACAGTCATTAAAGTGGCCTTCATCAGAAACACGTGAAGGCATGTTTAATACAGTCATTAAAGTGGCCTTCATCAAGCACACATGAAGGTGTGTTTAATACAGTCATTAAAGTGGCCTTCATCAGGCACACATGAAGGCATGTTTAATACAGTCATTAAAGTGGCCTTCATCAGAAACACGTGAAGGCATGTTTAATACAGTCGTTAAAGTGGCCTTCATCACACACACATGAAGGCATGTTTAATACAGTCATTAAAGTGGCCTTCATCAAGCACACATGAAGGCATGTTTAATAGAGTCGTTAAAGTGGCCTTCATCAGACACATATGAAGGCATGTTTAATACAGTCATTAAAGTGGCCTTCATCAGGCACACATGAAGGCATGTTTAATACAGTCATTAAAGTGGCCTTCATCAGAAACACATGAAGGCATGTTTAATACAGTCGTTAAAGTGGCCTTCATTAGACACACATGAAGACATGTTTAATACAGTCATTAAAGTGGCCTTCATCAGGCACACATGAAGGCAGGTTTAATACAGTCATTAAAGTGGCCTTCATCACGCACACATGAAGGCATGTTTAATACAGTCATTAAAGTGGCCTTCATCAGACACACATGAAGGTATGTTTAATACAGTCATTAAAGTGGCCTTCATCAGGCACACATGAAGGCATGTTTAATACAGTCGTTAAAGTGGCCTTCATCAGGCACACATAAAAGCATGTTTAATACAGTCGTTGAAGTGGCCTTCATCAGGCACACATGAAGGCATGTTTAATACAGTCATTAAAGTGGCCTTCATCAGGCACACATGAAGGTATGTTTAATACAGTCATTAAAGTGGCCTTCATCAGGCACACATGAAGGCATGTTTAATACAGTCGTTAAAGTGGCCTTCATCAGGCACACATAAAAGCATGTGTAATACAGTCGTTGAAGTGGCCTTCATCAGGCACACATGAAGGCATGTTTAATACAGTCGTTAAAGTGGCCTTCATCACACACATAAAGGCATGTTTAATACAGTCGTTAAAGTGGCCTTCATCACACACATGAAGGCATGTGTAATACAGTCATTAAAGTGGCCTTCATCAGGCACACATGAAGGCATGTTTAATACAGTCATTAAAGTGGCCTTCATCAGAAACACATGAAATCATGTTTAATACAGTCGTTAAAGTGGCCTTTATCAGAAACACATGAAGGCATGTTTAATACAGTCATTAAAGTGGCCTTCATCAGAAACACATGAAGGCATGTTTAATACAGTCGTTAAAGTGGCCTTCATCAGAAACACATGAAGGCATGTTTAATACAGTCGTTAAAAGTGGCCTTCATCAGGCACACATGAAGGCATGTTTAATACAGTCATTAAAGTGGCCTTCATCAGACACACATGAAGGCATGTTTAATACAATCGTTAAAGTGGCCTTCATCAGACACATATGAAGGCATGTTTAATACAGTCATTAAAGTGGCCTTCATCAGGCACACATGAAGGCATGTTTAATAGAGTCGTTAAAGTGGCCTTCATCAGACACACATGAAGGCATGTTTAATACAGTCATTAAAGTGGCCTTCATCAGGCACACATGAAGGCATGTTTAATACAGTCATTAAAGTGGCCTTCATCAGAAACACATGAAGGCATGTTTAATACAGTCGTTAAAGTGGCCTTCATTAGACACACATGAAGACATGTTTAATACAGTCATTAAAGTGGCCTTCATCAGGCACACATGAAGGCAGGTTTAATACAGTCATTAAAGTGGCCTTCATCACGCACACATGAAGGCATGTTTAATACAGTCATTAAAGTGGCCTTCATCAGACACACATGAAGGTATGTTTAATACAGTCATTAAAGTGGCCTTCATCAGGCACACATGAAGGCATGTTTAATACAGTCGTTAAAGTGGCCTTCATCAGGCACACATAAAAGCATGTTTAATACAGTCGTTGAAGTGGCCTTCATCAGGCACACATGAAGGCATGTTTAATACAGTCATTAAAGTGGCCTTCATCAGGCACACATGAAGGTATGTTTAATACAGTCATTAAAGTGGCCTTCATCAGGCACACATGAAGGCATGTTTAATACAGTCGTTAAAGTGGCCTTCATCAGGCACACATAAAAGCATGTTTAATACAGTCGTTGAAGTGGCCTTCATCAGGCACACATGAAGGCATGTTTAATACAGTCGTTAAAGTGGCCTTCATCACACACATGAAGGCATGTTTAATACAGTCGTTGAAGTGGCCTTCATCAGGCACACATGAAGGCATGTGTAATACAGTCGTTAAAGTGGCCTTCATCAGGCACACATGAAGGCATGTTTAATACAGTCATTAAAGTGGCCTTCATCAGAAACACATGAAATCATGTTTAATACAGTCGTTAAAGTGGCCTTTATCAGAAACACATGAAGGCATGTTTAATACAGTCATTAAAGTGGCCTTCATCAGAAACACATGAAGGCATGTTTAATACAGTCGTTAAAGTGGCCTTCATCAGAAACACATGAAGGCATGTTTAATACAGTCGTTAAAGTGGCCTTCATCAGGCACACATGAAGGCATGTTTAATACAGTCATTAAAGTGGCCTTCATCAGACACACATGAAGGCATGTTTAATACAGTCGTTAAAGTGGCCTTCATCAGACACACATGAAGGCATGTTTAATACAGTCATATGGGTAGTTAAAACTACCCATTACTTCAAATACGTATTCTCACTAAAACGTTTCTATCGACAAATTACTTGTACCATTTTCAATTAGTGTTATTTAACTGTCTCATCAAAATACTTTAATATTCCTGTTATTAAAACTATCCAACCGAACTACCCCTAAAGTTTTCTGTATGTTGTCGCTGAAACGTCTTTACGAAGTCCATATATTTCATCAGCGATATGCTTATAAGCCTTTATATAATTAAGATCCTAAGTGTTTTCACAGTGAATTAAAATGTAAATTGCATGCATGTTATGTTCCAAGACCTAAAAATAGTGTGTTTTCACATATACAGGTCTGAGAAAGAGAATACTATATTAAAATAATTTTGAACAAGCACCTCGGTAAGGCACGTGGAAATTACAGGCGATATGAATTTGTCGTCGATAGGCGTGTATCAAAACCACAATTTGATATTGTTAGACCATTTTGAGGTACTGCGATGTCTCCCAAAATACTGATTGTTTTAGAGAGTAAAACAGCATACAACATAACTAAGTATGATTTTTGTATGGAAACAAGACCAAACAGATAAGGCATGATTCTTGTCACACGGGTCAAACATTTTGCAAATTAAAACGTGTTCGTGGTAGTTCTCACGGAGAGACTCTGCTCAAGTCTCCGGATACATAACCGACGGATGTCAGTAATGATATTCTACAACTGCCATTGTCGTACACTAGATGGATTATGAAAAACATACAGAAAGGAGTTGCATACTTCAGACATGATATCCTTATGACGTAAGTTTATGTAATGTGGTTATTACCACGATTTAGATAGAGCGTAACTGGACATGAACTATAACGAAGTGCTGAGACTCCAAAACTATTTTAATACCACACAGTCAATCCTCTGTGTTTCTGGTCTTCGTATACGAACATTTAAGTAGGATTTAAAATCCTCGTTTAAGGACCTAGCTTTGACAAAACTGTATTGATGTATATAGTACAGTTGAGAACGATACTCATTATGTTTCACTATGTAATTTTCAAACTGTAACATGTTTTATCAGGCGGTATACAGCCCAGTTCTGAGCACGATACAGACCACCTGTGTTACAACAACCAACGATCGGTTTAATTATTATCTATACGATAATCCCCTGTCCCATGTCACAAAACATCAAATAATATACATTTGAAAAATGAAATATTTGTTAACATGTTAAAGATTTCTGACTTACATGGAGAAAGCAGCAGAGACTCGTAACCTTCTGACGAACTGCGAAGTCTGGTAGAACAGGTAGAGTCAGCAGATAAAGAGATAAAGACCACCCCTGTTTCCTCGTCTTTCTTGTACAACTGTTCGTGAAATAAGTGGAAGTTATAATTTAACTCTGGTCTTTACCTGAAGATAATTATATTCTATTTAACTGACTGAATAACTTGCTGGTATATCTTTATTTACTGCAGTGAACAATCAGGTGAAAAGTTTAAGCGCCATTATAAACGTGAAATCTGAGACTGTGTTGGTTATTGTGCCTCTTCTCTCACACACACAGAGAACAGAGGGTGAATTAACACTTCAATTTGTTCAATATTAAAAAAGGTGGTTTTGAGCCTATGTTTTAGAGACAACTTTAAGACAGGATTTCTTTTGTTAACTGATATGTTTTTAAAGTGAAACACAGCATCCTCAAGTCTTTATACTATCTAGTACTAAGGTCTACCTGCTGGAAATAAACACAGTATATATCAATAAACATTCTCAGCATCATTAATTAAACATCTCTCAACCTTTTATGGTTCTGCTATCAGTGTTTTATGTTTAACTTTCAGTTGACGTATGAATTATTTCATCTGTGATTCGGTTAGAAGGTTGAAGCATCATTGTAGTCAGCAGTGGGATGAGTAGACAGGAATACTACAAAAACAGCTACAGGCATAATGTTATTCATGGCTTGCTACACAAAATCTACCAAGGTGGTTCTAAATAGTTCCTGAATACCTCTGTGTGTCATTTGGAGAATTCCATGTTTCTTGTTCTTGACTATTAAGTTAATGATGCACTAATGGATTTCAGTAAACATGCCACTTTAAATCACATTTTGCAGCTCTAAGGACAGTGTGGGGAATATTTCATTTTTGAGTTATAAAAATGTCCAATAAAGTTTGATTAACATTAAGAAACAAAACGAATTAGATAGTTCATTATTTTTAAATGTCCCCCAGTGAGAGTCCTGCTAATAAATTAAACTATTGTTTTAAGATTTTCAAAATACGATGACTTATTAGTGCGGATATTAGCATGTTGTTAAGGTAAACCAACATTTCAAAGTGATGTATCACTTAATAAACTGTTCTTGCATATGCACACTTAGTAATGTTGTAATCATGTGATAAATGATAGACTTGTTAGAGCAGTATTATTACATGTGTTATTAATAAACATACTTTCATATAGCATTTGAATGTTCTATATATTAAATAAAGTTGTTTCTTGTCACCGATAAGGAGAAATACCTAGAACTCACTCAAACGTATATTCTGGAAACTGCTGACGCTTACACACCTAACCAGACACTACGTAATCAGCGGTGTGTGACGCTGCCGAAAACGAAATACCACATTCTGAGGTTGTCTAATACTTTATACATTACTAATGGAAAGTGTTGCTTCAGTTGAGTCAGTATGTTATATCGCAATATGAATTTAGAATAACGATCTACAGAAACGTTTAAATTCAACGCTCTAGTCCAGTGGTTCTTAACCCTTTTCATCGTCTTACCCCTTGAGACTCTCCAGGGTATTACCATGACCCTTATAATAATTTTTGTAATGGTGAGCTTTGCGTAAAGGTAAAATAAAACAAAACTATATAAAGATCCTAATTTATTGAAAATGTTACAAATAAATGACCTTGAGAAATG
This sequence comes from Tachypleus tridentatus, assembly GCF_004210375.1. Taxonomy (NCBI): domain Eukaryota; kingdom Metazoa; phylum Arthropoda; class Merostomata; order Xiphosura; family Limulidae; genus Tachypleus; species Tachypleus tridentatus. The sequence goes on along the minus strand of NC_134825.1, from coordinate 182,494,553 downwards.
CTACAAGTGCTAAACAAATACAAAATCCATTGAATTACTGAACATCATACAAAACCCACTTATTCACTCAGTGTGAGGGTTGATATAATATATATAGAGAAAATATACTAAATACGATGGAAACTTTGATATTTAAATTTTAAGTTCGATGTATTAATATTATATAGTTAAAAATTTAGGCAATTCAAAACGTTGTAATATATGAAAATTTTTACTCAAAATTAGACAGGTGGTTGCGCAACAAGCATCTCGACGCAGTTCAACTGCTGCACTTCAGCGTGTTTCTCATTGGTGGGTAGTTACAGACACTTGTCACAAAAACTACAAACTGAAGCGTGTTTCTCATTGGTGGGTAGTTACAGACACTTGTCACGAAAACTACAAACTGAAGCGTGTTTCTCATTGGTGGGTAGTTACAGACACTTGTCACGAAAACTACAAGCTGAAGCGTGTTTCTCATTGGTGGGTAGTTACAGACACTTGTCACGAAAACTACAAACTGAAGCGTGTTTCTCATTGGTGGGTAGTTACAGACACTTGTCACGAAAACTACAAACTGAAGTGTGTTTCTCATTGGTGGGTAGTTACAGACACTTGTCACGAAAACTACAAACTGCTCCGTGATTTCCCCAATAATTCTCAAATCATCCGTGACCCCCCGAGAAACTTCAAACGACCCCCAGGGGTCACGATCCCCAGGTTAAGAACCACTGCAGTCTAGCCTAAAGACGTATGTGGCTTACCCCACAACGGTACTTGGGTCTCCCCTCTGGTTCTGGCCGTAGATCCATAAGAGCAAGATGGCGATCTTCGTTAGGCCCTTCCCAGTCCCCTAAACACAAAAACTGGACGTCTAAAAGAAAAAAAAAACAACAACAAAATGTTGTTACATTAATAACAATGCTTTAAATTAGAAGTTAGTCCTAGCTCAGAAGCTAGTCCTAGTTCAGGTACACAATAACCTATAATATATAGACGTAACATCTTATTTTATACTTTCCAATAGTATTTAGTCCTAACTCAGGTACATAAGAACCTATAATATATAAACGCATCATCTTACTTTATGCCTTCCATTGTTATAGTTAATTATGACAAGTAGAAAGGTCTCAAACTGATAACTTTCGATAATAACGTTTTTATTATTAATACAAACGTAGAATAATTCGGATAGTAAAATTTGTATGGTTAGCACAGACTTATGGAGCTCCCAATAAATTCGAAAAATATCATTTGTTATTGTCAACGAAAATATCGAACTCACAACAAGTTCCAAGATAACAATTGTATTGTTATTACAAAGTTAGGGAACTCACGAGTTTCAAAAGTAAAGTCTGTTAAACTTGTGTTTTGAATAGAAACGTTTATGGAAGTCATTTTCCTCAGTTTTACTTTAGGATTGTTTGTTTTTGAATTTCCAGTAAAGTTACACGAGGGTTATCTGTGCTAGCTGTGTAAGACTAGAGGGAGGGCAGCTAGTCATATCCACCCACCACCACCTCATGGGCTACTCTTTTTACCAACGAAAACTGGGATTGACCTCACGTTCTAACGCCCCCATGGTTGACAGGGCGAGCATGTTTGGAGCGACAGGGATTCGAACCCGAGACCCTCAGATTAGGAGTCGAACGCCTTAACACACCTGGCAATGCTGGGCCACCACTTTAGGAACAACTTTAATCTTACTCTTCAAGTATCCAAATTTTTAAAACAAATTACCTATTGTGATATCCTTTCATTGTTACGTTTAAAAGTAATAACCTATTGCTACATGTTATCATTGTTACGTTTAAAGTTGATAACCTATTGTGACATCCTTTCATTGTTACATTTAAAGACAATAACTATTGCTACATGTTATCATTGTTACATTTAAAGGTGATAACCTATTGTTACATGTTATCATTGTTACGTTTATAGTTCACAACCTATTGTTACATGTTATCATTGTTACGTTTAAAGTTGATAACCTATTGTGACATCCTTTCATTGTTACATTTAAAGGTAATAACCTATTGTTACATGTTATCATTGTTACGTTTAAAGTTGATAACCTATTGTGACATCCTTTCATTGTTACATTTAAAGGTAATAACCTATTGTAAGATCCTTTCATTGTTACATTTAAAAATAATAACCTATTGTTACATGTTATCATTGTTACGTTTAAAGTTCATAACCTATTGTTACATGTTATCATTGTTACGTTTAAAGTTGATAACCTATTGTGACATCCTTTCATTGTTACATTTAAAGGTAATAACCTATTGTTACATGTTATCATTGTTACGTTTAAAGTTGATAACCTATTGTTACATGTTATCATTGTTACATTTAAAAGTAATAACATATTGTGACATCCTTTCATTGTTACATATTATCATTGTTACGTTTAAAGTTGATAACCTATTGTTACATGTTATCATTGTTACATTTAAAGGTAATAACCTATTGTGACATCCTTTCATTGTTACATTTAAAGGTAATAACCTATTGCTACATGTTATCATTGTTACGTTTAAAGTTAATAACCTATTGTGACATCCTTTCATTATTACATTTAAAGGTAATAACCTATTGTTACATATTATCATTGTTACGTTTAAAGTTGATAACCTATTGTGACATCCTTTCATTGTTACATTTAAAGGTAATAACCTATTGTAACATCCTTTCATTGTTACATTTAAAAATAATAACCTATTGTTACATGTTATCATTGTTACGTTTAAAGTTCATAACCTATTGTTACATGTTATCATTGTTACGTTTAAAGTTGATAACCTATTGTGACATCCTTTCATTGTTACATTTAAAGGTAATAACCTATTGCTACATGTTATCATTGTTACGTTTAAAGTTAATAACCTATTGTGACATCCTTTCATTGTTACATTTAAAGGTAATAACCTATTGCTACATGTTATCATTGTTACGTTTAAAGTTAATAACCTATTGTGACATCCTTTCATTGTTACATTTAAAGGTAATAACCTATTGTTACATATTATCATTGTTACGTTTAAAGTTGATAACCTATTGTGACATCCTTTCATTGTTACATTTAAAGGTAATAACCTATTGTAACATTTTTTCATTGTTACATTTAAAAATAATAACCTATTGTTACATGTTATCATTGTTACGTTTAAAGTTCATAACCTATTGTTACATGTTATCATTGTTACGTTTAAAGTTGATAACCTATTGTGACATCCTTTCATTGTTACATTTAAAGGTAATAACCTGTTGCTACATGTTATCATTGTTACGTTTAAGGGTAATAACCTATTGCTACATGTTATCATTGTTACGTTTAAAAGAAATAACCTATTGTGACATCCTTTCATTGTTATATTTAAAGGTAATAACCTATTGTTACATGTTATCATTGTTACGTTTAAAGTTGATAACCTATTGTGACATCCTTTCATTGTTACGTTTAAAGGTAATAACCTATTGCTACATGTTATCATTGTTACGTTTAAAAGAAATAACCTATTGTGACATCCTTTCATTGTTACGTTTAAAGGTAATAATCTATTGCTACATTTTACCTTTGTTACGTTTAAAGTTGATAACCTATTGTGACATCCTTTCATTGTTACATTTAAAGGTAATAACCTATTGTAACATTTTTTCATTGTTACATTTAAAAATAATAACCTATTGTTACATGTTATCATTGTTACGTTTAAAGTTCATAACCTATTGTTACATGTTATCATTGTTACGTTTAAAGTTGATAACCTATTGTGACATCCTTTCATTGTTACATTTAAAGGTAATAACCTGTTGCTACATGTTATCATTGTTACGTTTAAGGGTAATAACCTATTGCTACATGTTATCATTGTTACGTTTAAAAGAAATAACCTATTGTGACATCCTTTCATTGTTATATTTAAAGGTAATAACCTATTGTTACATGTTATCATTGTTACGTTTAAAGTTGATAACCTATTGTGACATCCTTTCATTGTTACGTTTAAAGGTAATAACCTATTGCTACATGTTATCATTGTTACGTTTAAAAGAAATAACCTATTGTGACATCCTTTCATTGTTACGTTTAAAGGTAATAATCTATTGCTACATTTTACCTTTGTTACGTTTAAAGTTGATAACCTATTGCTACATGTTATCATTGTTATGTTTAAAGTTGATAACCTATTGTTACATGTTATCATTGTTACGTTTAAAGTTCACAACCTATTGTTACATGTTATCATTGTTACATTTAAAGGAAATAACCTATTGTGACATCCTCTCATTGTTACATTTAAAGGTAATAACCTATTGCTACATGTTATCATTGTTACGTTTAAAAGAAATAACCTATTGTGACATCCTTTCATTGTTACATTTAAAAATAATAACCTATTGTTACATGTTATCATTGTTACGTTTAAAGTTCATAACCTATTGTTACATGTTATCATTGTTACGTTTAAAGTTGATAACCTATTGTGACATCCTTTCATTGTTACATTTAAAGGTAATAACCTATTGTTACATGTTATCATTGTTACATTTAAAGTTGATAACCTATTGTGACATCCTTTCATTGTTACATTTAAAGGTAATAACATATTGTTACATGTTATCATTGTTACGTTTAAAGTTCATAAGCTATTGTTACATGTTATCATTGTTACGTTTAAAGTTCATAACCTATTGTTACATGTTATCATTGTTACATTTAAAAGTAATAACCTATTGTAACATCCTTTCATTGTTACATTTAAAGGTAATAACCTATTGTTACATGTTATCATTGTTACGTTTAAAGTTCACAACCTATTGTTACATGTTATCATTATTACATTTAAAGGAAATAACCTATTGTGACATCCTTTCATTGTTACATTTAAAGGTAATAACCTATTGCTACATGTTATCATTGTTACGTTTAAAGTTGATAACCTATTGTGACATCCTTTCATTGTTACATTTAAAGGTAATAACCTATTGTTACATGTTATCATTGTTGCGTTTAAAGTTGATAACCTATTGTTGCATGTTATCATTGTTACGTTTAAAGTTGATAACCTATTGTTGCATGTTATCATTGTTACGTTTGAAGGTAATAACCTATTCCTACATGTTATCATTGTTATGTTTAAAAGTAACAACCAATTGCTACATGTTATCATAGTTACGTTTAAAGTTGATAACCTATTGTTACATGTTATCATTGTTACGTTTAAAGGTAACAACCTATTCCTACATGTTGTCATTGTTATGTTTAAAAGTAACAACCTATTGCTACATGTTATCATTGTTATGTTTAAAGGTGATAACCTATTGTTATATATGTTATCATTGTTATGTGTAAAGGTAATAACCTATTGATACGTGTTATAATTGTTATGTTTAAAGGTAATAACCTAATACGTGTTATGATTGTCATGTTTAAAGGTAATAACCTATTGATACGTGTTATGATTGTTATGTTTAAAGGTAATAACCTATTGATACGTGTTATGATTGTTATGTTTAAAGGGAATAACCTATTGATACGTGTTATGATTGTCATGTTTAAAGGTAATAACTTAGTGATACGTGTTAAGATTGTTATGTTTAAAGGTAATAACTTAGTGATACGTGTTATGATTGTTATGTTTAAAGGTAATAACCTATTGATACGTGTTATGATTGTTATGTTTAAAGGGAATAACCTATTGATACGTGTTATGATTGTCATGTTTAAAGGTAATAACCTATTGATACGTGTTATGATTGTTATGTTTAAAGGTAATAACCTATTGATACGTGTTATCATTGTTATATTTCAGTAACTATTATCAATCCTTAGCTTAACTAAATTTAGTGTTTACAATTTGTTCTTAAAAGTAGCGCCCTTAGTGGTACAGCGGTAAGTCTATTGACGTATATCGTTAAAAACTAGGCTTCGATACTCGTAGTGGCTACAGCACAGATAACCCAATGTGTAACTTTGTAAGTAATAACAGGCAAACAAACTCAGTAATAATTATTTTATATTATTCAACCAATAAATACATTTAGGCTTACTAGTACTAATTTTTACATTTAGGCTCACTACTACTAATTTTTACATTTAGGCTTACTACTACTAATTCTTACATTTAAGTTTACTACTACTAATTCTTAAATCTAAGCTTACTACTACTAATTCTTACATTTAGGCTTACTACTAATAATTCTTACATTTAGGTTTACTACTAATAATTCTTACATTTAAGTTTACTACTACTAATTCTTACATTTAAGCTTACTACTACTAATTCTTATATTTAGGCTTACTACTAATAATTCTTACATTTAGGTTTACTACTACTAATTCTTACATTTAGGCTTACTACTACTATTTCTTACATTTAGGCTTACTACTACTATTTCTTACATTTAGGTTTACTACTATTAATTCTTATATTTAGGCTTACAACTACTAATTCTTACATTTAAGTTTACTACTAATAATTCTTACATTTAGGTTTACTACTACTAATTCTTACATTTAAGTTTACTACTACTAATTCTTACATTTAGGCTTACTACTACTATTTTTTACATTTAGGTTTACTCCTACTAATTCTTACATTTAGGCTTACTACTACTATTTCTTACATTTAGGCTTACTACTACTATTTCTTACATTTAGGCTTACTACTACTAATTCTTTATAGTATAAAAATCATATTCATGTCTGGGAAGTTGCACTGTCGAAATCGGATGCCCAGACTGTTACCATGGGGACAGTTGCTACTACTATTTCTTACATTTAGGCTTACTACTACTAATTCTTTATAATATAAAAATCATACTCATGTCTGGGAAGTTGCACTGTCGAAATCGGATGCCCAGACTGTTACCATGGGGACAGTTGCTAATCTCTGAGAAAAGATGAGGACATTGAAACTCTCCATTCTTCGCTGTGTAGGTGAAGTGATACCTACCGTTGATGGGACAAAAAATATTCTGAATCGTGGACACAGTCTTAAGATCTTGTTTCCCTAAAAGTATTAAAATACACATTCAAATAGACTTACAACATTTGTCATAAAATAGATTGTAGTCAATCAAATACCCTTCTTCAGGGCTAATTTGCTGTTTCATTACTTAATACCGTACATAGTAAACACTAGATCCAATTGTATCAATGAGGACAAATACCCAATTCAAAGATAAATAATATTATCTTTATTGATAGGTTATGTCACTGTTACAACTCTATTAAAACAATTCTTTCACAAGTACATAAACGAAACGATAACAGGTTAATAGAACTGATAAAACATCTGAACTTAGAGAACTCATAAAAACATTATGAGTGTCTTTCGATGGGCAAACGATAAGGTTACGGACTCACAACGCTAAAAACTGAAGTTCGATTCCTCGCAGTAGACATAACAGATAGTCCAATGTCGCTTTGCTCTAAAACAAACAACTAAGCCTAACATTTCATATCAGTACTAAAACTATATCAATCCGGCATGAAAATGAATAGGGAATATTATATGACAGAAAATTAAAACTTAACCTTATCGAAACATTAGTTTAATGCTCAGTGTTGACGAAATTTCGGGCGTAATCCCATTAATATCACACGCGATTCAAATAACTTGAAAGTCTCCCGTTTTGTTCAAAATCTACATACTATGTCAAGAGACAATCTAATCGTCATAAGTTTAAATATAATTCCGAAAATTCTAAAAAAAACGAACAAACTACAAACGAAATTAAATGAAACTAACATTAGCGCCATACGAAATAGTGAGAGAAAATTATAAGTTAATATGTAACAGAAAGATATAATTATAAACTAATATATAATCGTGAGAAATACTTATAAATTAATGTCTAAACTTGAAATCGTCTAACGCTGTCCTTAAGAGCCGTGTGTGGCCTACTGGTAAGCCATGTCAAAGTATGAATCTGAAGATAAAACAAGGGTTTTCCCCAATATTGTCGTTCTCTGATACACACAACAAAACTTTTCCCTAATATTGTCGTTCTCTGATACACACAACAAAACTTTTCCCCAATATTGTCGTTCTCTGATACACACAACAAAACTTTTCCCTAATATTGTCGTTCTCTGATACACACAACAAAACTTTTCCCCAATATTGTCGTTCTCTGATACACACAACAAAACTTTTCCCAAATATTGTCGTTCCCTGATACACACAACAAAACTTTTCCCCAATATTGTCGTTCTCTGATACACACAACAAAAGTTTCACCAGATATTTTGTTTTCTGCTGCTCGTGACAAAATGTTCCCTAAAACATTACATTGCTATGTTTGATTGGTACAGTTAACAAAAACTCTCTTTTGACGTTTAATAGGTAAGTCGGTGATAGGAGAGAGAAGTGTAGGGTTTGTTATGTGATAACGAATTCCAGAAATACAGTAAACGTGTTTAGACTGCACAGATTGTTTGGGTTTAATTTGAACTGATCAGAAGTAGAATAATTTGGTGAATGTGAACAGAATCTTTAATTTCCACAAAACGAATTTTTATACAAAGTCCACAAACAGGATATTTTATAACACTAGGTAACAGTGTAGTATTTAACTAGTCTCTTATAGCATGTTGACATTCACGTGCAGTGATTTACCTGTGTTGACCACGTGCACACCCTGGAGGAATGCGAAGAGTCTGTGTTTGTTGAAAGTATGTCACTTGCCCCTACCTACGGACCATGGTAATATCGGTATGCATTGATTGACACCTAACAATCTACTTTCAGAAACCATGATACGACTTCAGTATTCTTGTTTTAATTACACTCACCAGTTAAAAAAACCACACACACACACACACAAATTATTGTTCCAACGGTAACGCTTGAGGACATTCTGTACAAAACTAGGCGCTACACAGAACGAGAAACTATTGTAATGTCGCCCCAGCACTGGCTGAATCAACTTAGCCAGCTAGTAGTTTGGTTAAGAATTACTAGGTTAAACTATACTAATCTTGAGATTGTCGGGGGCCAACAACACCCCCTTCCGCGAGCTTTTTTACCAACGAGAAGTGGGACTCAACAGAATGTTCATACTGCATGCTCGGCGGCGGGATTTGATCTCGCGAACAAAACAGTTATTAGTTAGAGTTGAGGATTATCTTAGTGTAATCTCTACAAGTAGTGTACTTGAAAGATGCGATAAATATTAAATATTTGTTAAATAATTTAATTTCAGAATTCTTGTGAATGTCTATTTTATTTCCCAGTTTGATTTGTAGACAGTTGTCCATAACTCCATGATTGCTTGTTAAGTGGAGTGTTTCTACCACTTGTTGTCGCTGAGGTAGTGGTGCAGTGTTATAGATTACAGTTTCCTTGAGTGACCTCAAGAGAGTCCAAATTGCCTGGTGCGATAGACATTATTTCAACAAAGGGGAACTGTAGAGTTGACTAACGTTTACCACAGGTGGAACTGTAGAGTTGACTAACGTTTACCACAGGTGGAACTGTAAAGTTGACTAACGTTTACCACAGGTGGAACTGTAGAGTTGACTAACGTTTACCACAGGTGGAACTGTAGAGTTGACTAACGTTTACCACAGGTGGAACTGTAGAGTTGACTAACGTTTACCACAGGTGGAACTGTAAAGTTGACTAACGTTTACCACAGGTGGAACTGTAGAGTTGACTAACGTTTACCACAGGTGGAACTGTAAAGTTGACTAACGTTTACCACAGGTGGAACTGTAGAGTTGACTAACGTTTACCACAGGTGGAACTGTAAAGTTGACTAACGTTTACCACAGGTGGAACTGTAGAGTTGACTAACGTTTACCACAGGTGGAACTGTAAAGTTGACTAACGTTTACCACAGGTGGAACTGTAAAGTTGACTAACGTTTACCACAGGTGGAACTGTAAAGTTGACTAACGTTTACCACAGGTGGAACTGTAGAGTTGACTAACGTTTACCACAGGTGGAACTGTAAAGTTGACTAACGTTTACCACAGGTGGAACTGTAGAGTTGACTAACGTTTACCACAGGTGGAACTGTAAAGTTGACTAACGTTTACCACAGGTGGAACTGTAAAGTTGACTAACGTTTACCACAGGTGGAACTGTAAAGTTGACTAACGTTTACCACAGGTGGAACTGTAGAGTTGACTAACGTTTACCACAGGTGGAACTGTAAAGTTGACTAACGTTTACCACAGGTGCGTAATGAAATAGCGCATGTTACCCTCGTGTACCTTTGCCACAGGTGCGTAATGAAATAGCGCATGTTACCCTCGTGTACCTTTGCCACAGGTGCGTAATGAAATAGCGCATATAACCCTCGTGTACCTTTGAGCGAAATTCAAAAATAAACAAAAACAAACAAACATAATGAAATAAAATACATAAATGTGTCACTAAAGGAAGTTTTGGACGCGATCCATTGATCGGTCTTTATGACCACTTACCGCAGAAATGTTATCTGCACTCTGGTGTCATTGGTCAGCTTTAATAACAAATAATCCAACCAGTCGTTCAGACAAAAGTAACACAAGCGTTGGCTTGTTGACTAATTGTCTTCCCTCTATGTTATCAGAGACGGCTTTAAACAGATAGCCCTTGAAAGAAACAGACAAATAAATACACTTGCTTTGAAAAGAGTCGTGCTCTGGCACTACGTGTTGCTTCTTCTACCAAGTGTATTGTTTCTTTGTTTACAGAGGGGTCTTAACACCCATATCTAGTGATGCTGAGTCATGAGTAATAACAAGTTGCAAAATATTTCTCGTGAGATAAATTACGTGTGTATTAATATCCGTTACCTTCATCAGAAACACAAGTTGAGCGTGGCACGTGAAACATTAATTTCATTTAAAACAAACTAATATCAGTTTAAGCTGTAGTGAATTATAACATGACAATAGTAAATAATGACGTAAAACAGTTCAGTCAGAATAAGATTAATTCTAAATAACGAAGTGAACCACAAATGAATATTTTCATCACAGACTCCACGTCTGGTAAACTCCTGGGAACCAGGAAACAATGAGAACAATGGAATGTTTAGCTACCAACAATGATTTTCATGAGAATCACATAAAGGACAAGTGCTAGTGATTTAAATACAAACTAGTGGAATATTGTTTGTGTGGTTGTGTTCTATAAGATCCAGACATTATTAGTTAATGATGTTTGTGTGTAGAATATTTATTGGGGTTTATAATAGGTTACAGATTATGTGTTGAAATGAGAAAGTTAAATCCGTGTGCAGCCTACTTTCATGGGTAATTCATGACATTTAGGGAAAGAAACACAAACAAACAAAATACACCAGAACCGGATATGTTTTACAAAATACACCAGAACCGGATATGTTTTACAAAATACACCAGAACCGGATATGTTTTACAAAATATACCAGAATCGGATATGTTTTACAAAATACACCAGAACCGGATATGTTTTGTCGTCTGCTAATCTGTGACTATTTTTGTTTTATTTTCCGACTTGAAGTTCAATAGAGCAATGGAAATATAGAGTTAAGGAACTTGTGGTACATGGATCTCAACTTGTGAGATATGGAGTTAGGGAACTTGTGACATATGGAGTTAAAGAACTTGTGGTACATGGATCTCAACTTGTGAGATATGGAGTTAGGGAACTTGTGACATATGGAGTTAAAGAACTTGTGGTACATGGATCTCAACTTGTGAGATATGGAGTTAGGGAACTTGAGAGATATGGAGTTAGGGAACTTGTGAAATATGGAGTTAGGGAACTTGTGAAACATGGAGCTCAAACTTGTGGAATATGGAGTTATTCCATAAGAATATGGAGTTCAAACTTGTGAAATATACAGTTCAAAGTTGTGAAATATGGAGTTCAAACTTTTCGAATATGGTATTCAAACTCATTCTGTTTTCAGGGGTTTCAAGTTATCCGAAACGTTGCCAGTCACTGTATTACACTCAAATTTATTGTCAGGAGTTTCATGTCATGCGAAACGTTGTTAGGCACTGTATTACACTCAAATTTATTGTCAGGAGTTTCATGTCATGCGAAACGTTGCCAGTCACTGTATTACACTTATTAACTCCTGTTGACATCAATATATTTTTCAGAACTACAAAAAATACCAGTTTACCACAGGATTGTTTTAATCTTTGTTTACCATCCTCGCTTCCATGAACATCTGAGTGTTGGTACAGCCCAGGGCGTAAAAACAAAAAAGAAAAACCTTACAAAAATTAGCTTCCACAAATAAAGATGCAGAGAGAAATTTGTTCAGAAATCCACTCGAATCCTTCTGAAACGTTTTAACTAAACAAAGTTAAAATCACTTGGGAAGTTGGAAAGAAAACCCAAAAAAGCCTCCAGTTTCCTGGATTTATTTTCCGTTTCTCGACTGGTAGATGAAAAGTCTAGATATTATTAGAGAATAAACCATCAAGATGAGTGATTCTTAAAACATGTTTCACAAGCGTTAAATATCATGATTTTCTTGAGAGTCAAGAAAACATGCACACCACGTTTATTATTGACATCAGGTAACTCCCACATCGTTTTAACTGATTGTATAGTTTCTAAGCTTCATACATTAAAACAGAATGGTTCCAAACACTTGTAACAAGTAACATTAATTAATATATGGATTACATTATTTCCTTGCCAAGCGAATATATAATAACATACTGGTATAACAGTAAGCCTAACTTACTGGAATTAACCTAAGACTGTATTAATACATCAAAGTTTGTTTATACCTAGGTATACTTACTGTATAAAATTATTTCTTTAAACCGTTTCTCAAACATAGCTTTGTCATCGGGACACGTGGCACGTGCTGCCTTTTCATTGGTGTAACATCTACCGAGTCCTATTATCGTAAAAACAACAACAATCGTTGCTTCATTTAATATGTTTTGTTCATAAACATAAAGAAACAAATGGTATTATACTTCATTATAAACCAATACAGTTTGTTAATACACACATACAAACCAATACGTTTTATCCTATACGCATATAAACTTGAACGTTTTGTTCCTTCGACCATATAAACCAATACGTTTTGTTCCTTCAGATATAGAAACTAATATGTTGTTTCTATGCACCGAGCCGACCAGTTTAGTCCAGAACCTAGCAATCCAGTCTCTAACTGACTGACCTTGTTACTACTAAGGCAGGTAAGTTGCTAATTGGGCAGCCTAGTCCCAAGTTGACCTGTCCGGCATGGCCAGGTGCTTAAGGCACTCGACTCGTAATCTGAAGGTCGCGGGTTCGAATCCCCTTCACACCAAACATACTCGCCTTCTCAGCCGTTAGGGCGTTATAATGTTACGATCAATCCCATTGTTTGTTAGTAAAAAGTAGCCCAAGAGTTAGCGGTGAGCGGTGATGACTAGCTGCCTTCCCTCTAGTTTTACAATGTTAAATTAGGGACAGCTAGAACAGATAGTTTTCGAGTCGTTTTGCGCGAAAATAAAAATATACCCGAGATAATCAGTCTAGTTTCTAACCCAGTAACCTAGTCCCTAGCTGATCAGTCTAGTTTCTAACCTAGAAACTTAGTCCTTAGCTGACCAGTCAAACTTCTAGCCTAGTAATTTAGTCCCTAGCTGACCAGTCAAACTTCTAGCCTAGTAACTTAGTCCCTAGCTGACCAGTCAAACTTCTAGCCTAGTAACTTAGTCCCTAGCTGACCAGTCTAATTTCCAGCCTAGCAACGTAGTCCCTAGCTGATCAGTCAAACTTCTAGCCTAGTAACTTAGTCTCTAGCTGACCAGTCAAACTTCTAGCCTAGTAACTTAGTCCCTAGCTGACCAGTCAAACTTCTAGCCTAGTAACCTAGTCCCTAGCTGATCAGTCAAACTTCTAGCCTAGTAACTTAGTACCTAGCTGACCAGTCTAATTTCCAGCTTAGCAGCGTAGTCCCTAGCTGATCAGTCAAACTTCTAGCCTGGTAACTTAGTCCCTAGCTGACCATTCTAATTTCCAGCCTAGCAACTTAGTTCCTAGTTAATTAGTCTGGTTTCTAACCTAGCAACCCAATATCTAGCTGACCAGTATATCACTAGAATTAATCAAACAAACAAAACAGTAATAGAACTTAGATATGACTAGAAATAAGCAAACAAACAAACCAGGAATAGAACTTAGATATGATGAGAAATAATCAAACAAACAAACAAACCAATAATAAAAGTTAGATATGACTAGAAATAATCAAACAAACAAAACAGTAATAAAATTTAGTTATGACTAGAAATAATCAAACAAACCAGTAATAGAGCTTAGATATGACGAGAAATAATCAAACAAACAAACCAATAATAAAACTTAGATATGACTAGAAATAATCAAACAAACCAGTAATAGAACTTAGATATGACTAGAAATAAGCAAACAAACAAACCAGTAATAGAACTTAGATATGACTAGAAATAAGCAAACAAACAAACCAGTAATAGAACTTAGATATGATGAGAAATAATCAAACAAACAAACAAACCAGTAATAAAACTTAGATATGACTAGAAATAATCAAACAAACAAAACAGTAATAAAACTTAGATATGACTAGAAATAATCAAACAAACCAGTAATAGAACTTAGATATGACGAGAAATAATCAAACAAACAAACCAAGTAATAAAACTTAGATATGACTAGAAATAATCAAACAAACCAGTAATAGAACTTAGATATGACTAGAAATAAGCAAACAAACAAACCAGTAATAGAACTTAGATATGACTAGAAATAATCAAACAAACAAACAAACCAATAATAAAAGTTAGATATGACTAGAAATAATCAAACAAACCAGTAATAGAACTTAGATATGACTAGAAATAATCAAACAAACAAACCAGTAATAGAATTTAGATATGACTAGAAATAATCAAACAAACAAAACAGTAATAAAACTTAGATATGACTAGAAATCAAAAACAAAACAGTAATAAAACTTAGATATGACTAGAAATCAAAAACAAAACAGTAATAGAACTTAGATATGACGAGATATAATCAAACAAACAAAACAGTAATAGAACTTAGATATGACTAGAAATAATCAAACGAACCAAACAGTAATAGAACTTAGATATGACTAGAAATAAGCAAACAAACAAACCAGTAATAGAACTTAGATATGACTAGAAATAATCAAACAAACAAAACAGTAATAGAACTTAGATATGACTAGAAATAATCAGTCAAACAAACCAAACAGTAATAGAACTTAGATATGACTAGAAATAATCAAACGAACCAAACAGTAATAGAACTTAGATATGACTAGAAATAATCAATCAAACAAACCAAACAGTAATAAAACTTAGATATGACGAGAAATAATCAAACAAACAAAACAGTAATAGAACTTAGATATGACTAGAAATAATCAAACAAACAAAACAGTAATAGAACTTAGATATGACTAGAAATAATCAAACAAACAAAACAGTAATAGAACTTAGATATGACTAGAAATCAAAAACAAAACAGTAATAGAACTTAGATATGACGAGAAATAATCAAACAAACAAAACAGTAATAGAACTTAGATATGACTAGAAATAATCAAACGAACCAAACAGTAATAGAACTTAGATATGACTAGAAATAAGCAAACAAACAAACCAGTAATAGAACTTAGATATGACGAGAAATAATCAAACAAACAAAACAGTAATAGAACTTAGATATGACTAGAAATAATCAAACAAACAAAACAGTAATAGAACTTTGATATGATGAGAAATAATCAAACAAACAAACCAGTAATAGAACTTAGATATGACTAGAAATAATCAAACAAACAAAACAGTAATAGAACTTAGATATGACTAGAAATAAGCAAACAAACAAACCAGTAATAGAACTTAGATATGACTAGAAATAATCAAACAAACAAAACAGTAATAGAACTTAGATATGACTAGAAATAATCAAACAAACAAAACAGTAATAGAACTTAGATATGATGAGAAATAATCAAACAAACAAAACAGTAATAGAACTTAGATATGACTAGAAATAATCAAACAAACAAAACAGTAATAGAACTTAGATATGATGAGAAATAATCAAACAAACAAAACAGTAATAGAACTTAGATATGACTAGAAATAATCAAACAAACAAAACAGTAATAGAACTTAGATATGACTAGAAATAATCAAACAAACAAAACAGTAATAGAACTTAGATATGATGAGAAATAATCAAACAAACAAAACAGTAATAGAACTTAGATATGATGAGAAATAATCAAACAAACCAAACAGTAATAGAACTTAGATATGATGAAAATAATCAAACAAACCAAACAGTAATAGAACTTAGATATGACGAAAAATAATCAAACAAACCAAACAGTAATAGAACTTAGATATGATGAGAAATAATCAAACAAACCAAACAGTAATAGAACTTAAATATGACGAGAAATAAGCAAACAAACAAAACAGTAATACAACTTAGATATGACTAGAAATAATCAAACAAACAAATCAGTAATAGAACTTAGATATGACTAGAAATAATCAAACAAACAAAACAGTAATAGAACTTAGATATGACTAGAAATAATCAAACAAACAAACCAGTAATAGAACTTAGATATGACTAGAAATAATCAAACAAACAAAACAGTAATAGAACTTAGATATGACTAGAAATCAAAAACAAAACAGTAATAGAACTTAGATATGACGAGAAATAATCAAACAAACAAAACAGTAATAGAACTTAGATATGACTAGAAATAATCAAACAAACAAAACAGAAATAGAACTTAGATATGACTAGAAATAATCAAACAAACAAAACAGTAATAGAACTTAGATATGACTAGAAATAATCAAACAAACAAACCAGTAATAGAACTTAGATATGACTAGAAATAATCAAACAAACAAAACAGTAATAGAACTTAGATATGACTAGAAATAATCAAACAAACAAAACAGTAATAGAACTTAGATATGATGAGAAATAATCAAACAAACCAAACAGTAATAGAACTTAGATATGACTAGAAATAAGCAAACAAACAAACCAGTAATAGAACTTAGATATGACTAGAAATAATCAAACAAACAAAACAGTAATAGAACTTAGATATGACGAGAAATAAGCAAACAAACAAACCAGTAATAGAACTTAGATATGACTAGAAATAATCAAACAAACAAAACAGTAATAGAACTTAGATATGATGAGAAATAATCAAACAAACAAAACAGTAATAGAACTTAGATATGATGAGAAATAATCAAACAAACAAAAAAGTAATAGAACTTAGATATGACTAGAAATAATCAAACAAACAAAACAGTAATAGAACTTAGATATGATGAGAAATAATCAAACAAACAAAACAGTAATAGAACTTAGATATGACTAGAAATAATCAAACAAACAAAACAGTAATAGAACTTAGATATGATGAGAAATAATCAAACAAACAAAACAGTAATAGAACTTAGATATGATGAGAAATAATCAAACAAACAAAACAGTAATAGAACTTAGATATGACTAGAAATAATCAAACAAACAAAACAGTAATAGAACTTAGATATGACTAGAAATAATCAAACAAACCAAACAGTAATAGAACTTAGATATGATGAGAAATAATCAAACAAACCAAACAGTAATAGAACTTAGATATGATGAGAAATAATCAAACAAACCAAACAGTAATAGAACTTAGATATGACTAGAAATAATCAAACAAACAAAACAGTAATAGAACTTAGATATGACTAGAAATAAGCAAACAAACAAACCAGTAATAGAACTTAGATATGACTAGAAATAATCAAACAAACAAAACAGTAATAGAACTTAGATATGATGAGAAATAATCAAACAAACCAAACAGTAATAGAACTTAGATATGACTAGAAATAAGCAAACAAACAAACCAGTAATAGAACTTAGATATGACTAGAAATAATCAAACAAACAAAACAGTAATAGAACTTAGATATGACTAGAAATAAGCAAACAAACAAACCAGTAATAGAACTTAGATATGACTAGAAATAATCAAACAAACAAAACAGTAATAGAACTTAGATATGATGAGAAATAATCAAACAAACAAAACAGTAATAGAACTTAGATATGATGAGAAATAATCAAACAAACAAAAAAGTAAGAGAACTTAGATATGACTAGAAATAATCAAACAAACAAAACAGTAATAGAACTTAGATATGATGAGAAATAATCAAACAAACAAAACAGTAATAGAACTTAGATATGACTAGAAATAATCAAACAAACAAACCAGTAATAGAACTTAGATATGACTAGAAATAATCAAACAAACAAAACAGTAATAGAACTTAGATATGACTAGAAATAATCAAACAAACAAAACAGTAATAGAACTTAGATATGATGAGAAATAATCAAACAAACCAAACAGTAATAGAACTTAGATATGACTAGAAATAATCAAACAAACAAAACAGTAATAGAACTTAGATATGACTAGAAATAATCAAACAAACAAAACAGTAATAGAACTTAGATATGACGAGAAATAATCAAACAAACAAAACAGTAATAGAACTTAGATATGACTAGAAATAATCAAACAAACAAAACAGTAATAGAACTTAGATATGATAGAAATAATCAAACAAACAAAACAGTAATAGAACTTAGATATGACTAGAAATAATCAAACAAACAAAACAGTAATAGAACTTAGATATGATGAGAAATAATCAAACAAACAAAACAGTAATAGAACTTAGATATGACTAGAAATAATCAAACAAACAAAACAGTAATAGAACTTAGATATGACTAGAAATAATCAAACAAACAAAACAGTAATAGAACTTAGATATGACTAGAAATAATCAAACAAACAAACCAGTAATAGAACTTAGATATGACTAGAAATAATCAAACAAACAAAACAGTAATAGAACTTAGATATGATGAGAAATAATCAAACAAACAAAACAGTAATAGAACTTAGATATGATGAGAAATAATCAAACAAACAAAAACAGTAATAGAACTTAGATATGACTAGAAATAATCAAACAAACAAAACAGTAATAGAACTTAGATATGATGAGAAATAATCAAACAAACAAAACAGTAATAGAACTTAGATATGACTAGAAATAATAATCAAACAAACAAAACAGTAATAGAACTTAGATATGACTAGAAATAATCAAACAAACAAAACAGTAATAGAACTTAGATATGACTAGAAATAATCAAACAAACAAAACAGTAATAGAACTTAGATATGACTAGAAATAATCAAACAAACAAAACAGTAATAGAACTTAGATATGACTAGAAATCAAAAACAAAACAGTAATAGAACTTAGATATGACGAGAAATAATCAAACAAACAAAACAGTAATAGAACTTAGATATGACTAGAAATAATCAAACAAACACAAACAGTAATAGAACTTAGATATGACTAGAAATAATCAAACAAACAAACCAGTAATAGAACTTAGATATGACTAGAAATAATCAAACAAACAAAACAGTAATAGAACTTAGATATGACTAGAAATAATCAAACAAACAAAACAGTAATAGAACTTAGATATGATGAGAAATAATCAAACAAACAAACCAGTAATAGAACTTAGATATGACTAGAAATAATCAAACAAACAAAACAGTAATAGAACTTAGATATGACTAGAAATAAGCAAACAAACAAACCAGTAATAGAACTTAGATATGACTAGAAATAATCAAACAAACAAAACAGTAATAGAACTTAGATATGACTAGAAATAATCAAACAAACAAAACAGTAATAGAACTTAGATATGATGAGAAATAATCAAACAAACAAAACAGTAATAGAACTTAGATATGACTAGAAATAATCAAACAAACAAAACAGTAATAGAACTTAGATATGACTAGAAATAATCAAACAAACAAAACAGTAATAGAACTTAGATATGACTAGAAATAATCAAACAAACAAAACAGTAATAGAACTTAGATATGACTAGAAATAATCAAACAAACAAAACAGTAATAGAACTTAGATATGACTAGAAATAATCAAACAAACAAAACAGTAATAGAACTTAGATATGATGAGAAATAATCAAACAAACCAAACAGTAATAGAACTTAGATATGATGAGAAATAATCAAACAAACAAAACAGTAATAGAACTTAGATATGATGAGAAATAATCAAACAAACAAAACAGTAATAGAACTTAGATATGACTAGAAATAATCAAACAAACCAAACAGTAATAGAACTTAGATATGATGAGAAATAATCAAACAAACAAAACAGTAATAGAACTTAGATATGACTAGAAATAATCAAACAAACAAAACAGTAATAGAACTTAGATATGACTAGAAATAATCAAACAAACAAAACAGTAATAGAACTTAGATATGACTAGAAATAATCAAACAAACAAAACAGTAATAGAACTTAGATATGACTAGAAATAATCAAACAAACAAACCAGTAATAGAACTTAGATATGACTAGAAATAATCAAACAAACAAAACAGTAATAGAACTTAGATATGACTAGAAATCAAAAACAAAACAGTAATAGAACTTAGATATGACGAGAAATAATCAAACAAACAAAACAGTAATAGAACTTAGATATGACTAGAAATAATCAAACAAACAAAACAGTAATAGAACTTAGATATGACTAGAAATAATCAAACAAACAAAACAGTAATAGAACTTAGATATGACTAGAAATAAGCAAACAAACAAACCAGTAATAGAACTTAGATATGACTAGAAATAATCAAACAAACAAAACAGTAATAGAACTTAGATATGACTAGAAATAATCAAACAAACAAAACAGTAATAGAACTTAGATATGATGAGAAATAATCAAACAAACCAAACAGTAATAGAACTTAGATATGACTAGAAATAAGCAAACAAACAAACCAGTAATAGAACTTAGATATGACTAGAAATAATCAAACAAACAAAACAGTAATAGAACTTAGATATGACGAGAAATAATCAAACAAACAAACCAGTAATAGAACTTAGATATGACTAGAAATAATCAAACAAACAAAACAGTAATAGAACTTAGATATGATGAGAAATAATCAAACAAACAAAACAGTAATAGAACTTAGATATGATGAGAAATAATCAAACAAACAAAAAAAGTAATAGAACTTAGATATGACTAGAAATAATCAAACAAACAAAACAGTAATAGAACTTAGATATGATGAGAAATAATCAAACAAACAAAACAGTAATAGAACTTAGATATGACTAGAAATAATCAAACAAACAAAACAGTAATAGAACTTAGATATGATGAGAAATAATCAAACAAACAAAACAGTAATAGAACTTAGATATGATGAGAAATAATCAAACAAACAAAACAGTAATAGAACTTAGATATGACTAGAAATAATCAAACAAACAAAACAGTAATAGAACTTAGATATGACTAGAAATAATCAAACAAACAAAACAGTAATAGAACTTAGATATGATGAGAAATAATCAAACAAACCAAACAGTAATAGAACTTAGATATGATGAGAAATAATCAAACAAACCAAACAGTAATAGAACTTAGATATGACTAGAAATAATCAAACAAACAAAACAGTAATAGAACTTAGATATGATGAGAAATAATCAAACAAACAAAACAGTAATAGAACTTAGATATGATGAGAAATAATCAAACAAACAAAACAGTAATAGAACTTAGATATGACTAGAAATAATCAAACAAACAAAACAGTAATAGAACTTAGATATGATGAGAAATAATCAAACAAACAAAACAGTAATAGAACTTAGATATGACTAGAAATAATGAATCAAACAAACCAAACAGTAATAAAACTTAGATATGACGAGAAATAATCAAACAAACAAAACAGTAATAGAACTTAGATATGACTAGAAATAATCAAACAAACAAAACAGTAATAGAACTTAGATATGACTAGAAATAATCAAACAAACAAAACAGTAATAGAACTTAGATATGACTAGAAATCAAAAACAAAACAGTAATAGAACTTAGATATGACGAGAAATAATCAAACAAACAAAACAGTAATAGAACTTAGATATGACTAGAAATAATCAAACGAACAAAACAGTAATAGAACTTAGATATGACTAGAAATAAGCAAACAAACAAAACAGTAATAGAACTTAGATATGACGAGAAATAATCAAACAAACAAAACAGTAATAGAACTTAGATATGACTAGAAATAATCAAACAAACAAAACAGTAATAGAACTTAGATATGATGAGAAATAATCAAACAAACAAAACCAGTAATAGAACTTAGATATGACTAGAAATAATCAAACAAACAAAACAGTAATAGAACTTAGATATGACTAGAAATAATCAAACAAACAAAACAGTAATAGAACTTAGATATGACTAGAAATAATCAAACAAACAAAACAGTAATAGAACTTAGATATGACTAGAAATAATCAAACAAACAAAACAGTAATAGAACTTAGATATGATG
Source organism: Tachypleus tridentatus (assembly GCF_004210375.1). Classification (NCBI taxonomy): domain Eukaryota; kingdom Metazoa; phylum Arthropoda; class Merostomata; order Xiphosura; family Limulidae; genus Tachypleus; species Tachypleus tridentatus. Next base: position 182,472,038 of record NC_134825.1, on the reverse strand, counting down.
AGAAATAATCAAACAAACAAAACAGTAATAGAACTTAGATATGACTAGAAATAATCAAACAAACAAAACAGTAATAGAACTTAGATATGACTAGAAATAATCAAACAAACAAAACAGTAATAGAACTTAGATATGACTAGAAATAATCAAACAAACAAAACAGTAATAGAACTTAGATATGATGAAATAATCAAACAAACAAAACAGTAATAGAACTTAGATATGACTAGAAATAATCAAACAAACAAAACAGTAATAGAACTTAGATATGATGAGAAATAATCAAACAAACAAAACAGTAATAGAACTTAGATATGACTAGAAATAATCAAACAAACAAAACAGTAATAGAACTTAGATATGACTAGAAATAATCAAACAAACAAAACAGTAATAGAATTTAGATATGATGAGAAATAATCAAACAAACCAAACAGTAATAGAACTTAGATATGATGAGAAATAATCAAACAAACCAAACAGTAATAGAACTTAGATATGATGAGAAATAATCAAACAAACCAAACAGTAATAGAACTTAGATATGACGAGAAATAATCAAACAAACCAAACAGTAATAGAACTTAGATATGATGAGAAATAATCAAACAAACCAAACAGTAATAGAACTTAAATATGACGAGAAATAAGCAAACAAACAAAACAGTAATACAACTTAGATATGACTAGAAATAATCAAACAAACAAATCAGTAATAGAACTTAGATATGACTAGAAATAATCAAACAAACAAAACAGTAATAGAACTTAGATATGACTAGAAATAATCAAACAAACAAACCAGTAATAGAACTTAGATATGACTAGAAATAATCAAACAAACAAAACAGTAATAGAACTTAGATATGACTAGAAATCAAAAACAAAACAGTAATAGAACTTAGATATGACGAGAAATAATCAAACAAACAAAACAGTAATAGAACTTAGATATGACTAGAAATAATCAAACAAACAAAACAGAAATAGAACTTAGATATGACTAGAAATAATCAAACAAACAAAACAGTAATAGAACTTAGATATGACTAGAAATAAGCAAACAAACAAACCAGTAATAGAACTTAGATATGACTAGAAATAATCAAACAAACAAAACAGTAATAGAACTTAGATATGACTAGAAATAATCAAACAAACAAAACAGTAATAGAACTTAGATATGATGAGAAATAATCAAACAAACCAAACAGTAATAGAACTTAGATATGACTAGAAATAAGCAAACAAACAAACCAGTAATAGAACTTAGATATGACTAGAAATAATCAAACAAACAAAACAGTAATAGAACTTAGATATGACGAGAAATAAGCAAACATACAAACCAGTAATAGAACTTAGATATGACTAGAAATAATCAAACAAACAAAACAGTAATAGAACTTAGATATGATGAGAAATAATCAAACAAACAAAACAGTAATAGAACTTAGATATGATGAGAAATAATCAAACAAACAAAAAAGTAATAGAACTTAGATATGACTAGAAATAATAAAACAAACAAAACAGTAATAGAACTTAGATATGATGAGAAATAATCAAACAAACAAAACAGTAATAAAACTTAGATATGACTAGAAATAATCAAACAAACAAAACAGTAATAGAACTTAGATATGATGAGAAATAATCAAACAAACAAAACAGTAATAGAACTTAGATATGATGAGAAATAATCAAACAAACAAAACAGTAATAGAACTTAGATATGACTAGAAATAATCAAACAAACAAAACAGTAATAGAACTTAGATATGACTAGAAATAATCAAACAAACCAAACAGTAATAGAACTTAGATATGATGAGAAATAATCAAACAAACCAAACAGTAATAGAACTTAGATATGATGAGAAATAATCAAACAAACCAAACAGCAATAGAACTTAGATATGACTAGAAATAATCAAACAAACAAAACAGTAATAGAACTTAGATATGACTAGAAATAAGCAAACAAACAAACCAGTAATAGAACTTAGATATGACTAGAAATAATCAAACAAACAAAACAGTAATAGAACTTAGATATGATGAGAAATAATCAAACAAACCAAACAGTAATAGAACTTAGATATGACTAGAAATAAGCAAACAAACAAACCAGTAATAGAACTTAGATATGACTAGAAATAATCAAACAAACAAAACAGTAATAGAACTTAGATATGACTAGAAATAAGCAAACAAACAAACCAGTAATAGAACTTAGATATGACTAGAAATAATCAAACAAACAAAACAGTAATAGAACTTAGATATGATGAGAAATAATCAAACAAACAAAACAGTAATAGAACTTAGATATGATGAGAAATAATCAAACAAACAAAAAAGTAAGAGAACTTAGATATGACTAGAAATAATCAAACAAACAAAACAGTAATAGAACTTAGATATGATGAGAAATAATCAAACAAACAAAACAGTAATAGAACTTAGATATGACTAGAAATAATCAAACAAACAAAACAGTAATAGAACTTAGATATGACTAGAAATAATCAAACAAACAAAACAGTAATAGAACTTAGATATGACTAGAAATAATCAAACAAACAAAACAGTAATAGAACTTAGATATGATGAAATAATCAAACAAACCAAACAGTAATAGAACTTAGATATGACTAGAAATAATCAAACAAACAAAACAGTAATAGAACTTAGATATGACTAGAAATAATCAAACAAACAAAACAGTAATAGAACTTAGATATGATGAGAAATAATCAAACAAACCAAAACAGTAATAGAACTTAGATATGACTAGAAATAATCAAACAAACAAACCAGTAATAGAACTTAGATATGACTAGAAATAATCAAACAAACAAAACAGTAATAGAACTTAGATATGACGAGAAATAAGCAAACAAACAAACCAGTAATAGAACTTAGATATGACTAGAAATAATCAAACAAACAAAACAGTAATAGAACTTAGATATGATGAGAAATAATCAAACAAACAAAACAGTAATAGAACTTAGATATGATGAGAAATAATCAAACAAACAAAAAGTAATAGAACTTAGATATGACTAGAAATAATCAAACAAACAAAACAGTAATAGAACTTAGATATGATGAGAAATAATCAAACAAACAAAACAGTAATAGAACTTAGATATGACTAGAAATAATCAAACAAACAAAACAGTAATAGAACTTAGATATGATGAGAAATAATCAAACAAACAAAACAGTAATAGAACTTAGATATGACTAGAAATAATCAAACAAACAAAACAGTAATAGAACTTAGATATGACTAGAAATAATCAAACAAACAAAACAGTAATAGAACTTAGATATGATGAGAAATAATCAAACAAACAAAACAGTAATATAACTTAGATATGACTAGAAATAATCAAACAAACAAACAAACCAGTAATAGAACTTAAATATGACTAGAAATAATCAAACAAACAAAACAGTAATAGAACTTAGATATGATTAGAAATAGTCAAACAAACAAACCAGTAATAGAACTTAGATATGACTAGAAATAATCAAACAAACAAAACAGTAATAGAACTTAGATATGATGAGAAATAATCAAACAAACAAAACAGTAATAGAACTTAGATATGATGAGAAATAATCAAACAAACAAAAAAGTAATAGAACTTAGATATGACTAGAAATAATCAAACAAACAAAACAGTAATAGAACTTAGATATGATGAGAAATAATCAAACAAACAAAACAGTAATAGAACTTAGATATGACTAGAAATAATCAAACAAACAAACCAGTAATAGAACTTAGATATGATGAGAAATAATCAAACAAACAAAACAGTAATAGAACTTAGATATGACTAGAAATAATCAAACGAACCAAACAGTAATAGAACTTAGATATGACTAGAAATAATGAATCAAACAAACCAAACAGTAATAAAACTTAGATATGACGAGAAATAATCAAACAAACAAAACAGTAATAGAACTTAGATATGACTAGAAATAATCAAACAAACAAAACAGTAATAGAACTTAGATATGATGAGAAATAATCAAACAAACAAAACAGTAATAGAACTTAGATATGACTAGAAATAATCAAACAAACAAAACAGTAATAGAACTTAGATATGACTAGAAATAATCAAACAAACAAAACAGTAATAGAACTTAGATATGACTAGAAATAATCAAACAAACAAAACAGTAATAGAACTTAGATATGACTAGAAATAATCAAACAAACAAAACAGTAATAGAACTTAGATATGACTAGAAATAATCAAACAAACAAAACAGTAATAGAACTTAGATATGACTAGAAATAATCAAACAAACAAAACAGTAATAGAACTTAGATATGACTAGAAATAATCAAACAAACAAAACAGTAATAGAACTTAGATATGATGAGAAATAATCAAACAAACAAACCAGTAATAGAACTTAGATATGACTAGAAATAATCAAACAAACAAAACAGTAATAGAACTTAGATATGACTAGAAATAATCAAACAAACAAAACAGTAATAGAACTTAGATATGACTAGAAATAATCAAACAAACAAAACAGTAATAGAACTTAGATATGACTAGAAATAATCAAACAAACAAAACAGTAATAGAACTTAGATATGATGAGAAATAATCAAACAAACAAAACAGTAATAGAACTTAGATATGACTAGAAATAATCAAACAAACAAACCAGTAATAGAACTTAGATATGACTAGAAATAATCAAACAAACAAAACAGTAATAGAACTTAGATATGACTAGAAATAATCAAACAAACAAAACAGTAATAGAACTTAGATATGATGAGAAATAATCAAACAAACAAAACAGTAATAGAACTTAGATATGACTAGAAATAATCAAACAAACAAAACAGTAATAGAACTTAGATATGATGAGAAATAATCAAACAAACAAAACAGTAATAGAACTTAGATATGACTAGAAATAATCAAACAAACAAAACAGTAATAGAACTTAGATATGACTAGAAATAATCAAACAAACAAAACAGTAATAGAACTTAGATATGATGAGAAATAATCAAACAAACAAAACAGTAATAGAACTTAGATATGATGAGAAATAATCAAACAAACAAAACAGTAATAGAACTTAGATATGATGAGAAATAATCAAACAAACAAAACAGTAATAGAACTTAGATATGACTAGAAATAATCAAACAAACAAAACAGTAATAGAACTTAGATATGATGAGAAATAATCAAACAAACAAAACAGTAATAGAACTTAGATATGACTAGAAATAATCAAACAAACAAAACAGTAATACAACTTAGATATGACTAGAAATAATCAAACAAACAAATCAGTAATAGAACTTAGATATGACTAGAAATAATCAAACAAACAAAACAGTAATAGAACTTAGATATGACTAGAAATAATCAAACAAACAAACCAGTAATAGAACTTAGATATGACTAGAAATAATCAAACAAACAAAACAGTAATAGAACTTAGATATGACTAGAACTTAAATCGAAAAAACAAAACAGTAATAGAACTTAGATATGACTAGAAATAATCAAACAAACAAAACAGTAATAGAACTTAGATATGACTAGAAATAATCAAACAAACAAAACAGTAATAGAACTTAGATATGACTAGAAATAATCAAACAAACAAAACAGTAATAGAACTTAGATATGACTAGAAATAATCAAACAAACAAAACAGTAATAGAACTTAGATATGACTAGAAATAATCAAACAAACAAAACAGTAATAGAACTTAGATATGATGAGAAATAATCAAACAAACAAAACAGTAATAGAACTTAGATATGACTAGAAATAATCAAACAAACAAAACAGTAATAGAACTTAGATATGACTAGAAATAATCAAACAAACAAAACAGTAATAGAACTTAGATATGACTAGAAATAATCAAACAAACAAAACAGTAATAGAACTTAGATATGACTAGAAATAATCAAACAAACAAACCAGTAATAGAACTTAGATATGACTAGAAATAATCAAACAAACAAAACAGTAATAGAACTTAGATATGATGAGAAATAATCAAACAAACAAAACAGTAATAGAACTTAGATATGATGAGAAATAATCAAACAGTAATAGAACTTAGATATGACTAGAAATAATCAAACAAACAAAACAGTAATAGAACTTAGATATGATAGAAATAATCAAACAAACAAAACAGTAATAGAACTTAGATATGACTAGAAATAATCAAACAAACAAAACAGTAATAGAACTTAGATATGATGAGAAATAATCAAACAAACAAAACAGTAATAGAACTTAGATATGATGAGAAATAATCAAACAAACAAAACAGTAATAGAACTTAGATATGACTAGAAATAATCAAACAAACAAAACAGTAAACTTATGAAATAATACAGTATGACTAGAAATAATCAAACAAACAAAACAGTAATAGAACTTAGATATGATGAGAAATAATCAAACAAACAAAACAGTAATAGAACTTAGATATGACTAGAAATAATCAAACAAACAAAACAGTAATAGAACTTAGATATGACTAGAAATAATCAAACAAACAAAACAGTAATAGAACTTAGATATGACTAGAAATAATCAAACAAACAAAACAGTAATAGAACTTAGATATGATGAGAAATAATCAAACAAACAAAACAGTAATAGAACTTAGATATGACTAGAAATAATCAAACAAACAAAACAGTAATAGAACTTAGATATGACTAGAAATAATCAAACAAACAAAACAGTAATAGAACTTAGATATGACTAGAAATAATCAAACAAACAAACCAGTAATAGAACTTAGATATGACTAGAAATAATCAAACAAACAAAACAGTAATAGAACTTAGATATGATGAGAAATAATCAAACAAACAAAACAGTAATAGAACTTAGATATGATGAGAAATAATCAAACAAACAAAAAAGTAATAGAACTTAGATATGACTAGAAATAATCAAACAAACAAAACAGTAATAGAACTTAGATATGATGAGAAATAATCAAACAAACAAAACAGTAATAGAACTTAGATATGACTAGAAATAATCAAACAAACAAAACAGTAATAGAACTTAGATATGACTAGAAATCAAAAACAAAACAGTAATAGAACTTAGATATGATGAGAAATAATCAAACAAACAAAACAGTAATAGAACTTAGATATGACTAGAAATAATCAAACAAACAAAACAGTAATAGAACTTAGATATGACTAGAAATAATCAAACAAACAAAACAGTAATAGAACTTAGATATGACTAGAAATAATCAAACAAACAAAACAGTAATAGAACTTAGATATGACTAGAAATAATCAAACAAACAAAACAGTAATAGAACTTAGATATGATGAGAAATAATCAAACAAACAAAACAGTAATAGAACTTAGATATGACTAGAAATAATCAAACAAACAAAACAGTAATAGAACTTAGATATGACTAGAAATAATCAAACAAACAAAACAGTAATAGAACTTAGATATGACTAGAAATAATCAAACAAACAAAACAGTAATAGAACTTAGATATGACTAGAAATAATCAAACAAACAAAACAGTAATAGAACTTAGATATGACTAGAAATAATCAAACAAACAAAACAGTAATAGAACTTAGATATGACTAGAAATAATCAAACAAACAAAACAGTAATAGAACTTAGATATGACTAGAAATAATCAAACAAACAAAACAGTAATAGAACTTAGATATGACTAGAAATAATCAAACAAACAAAACAGTAATAGAACTTAGATATGACTAGAAATAATCAAACAAACAAAACAGTAATAGAACTTAGATATGACTAGAAATAATCAAACAAACAAAACAAAACAGTAATAGAACTTAGATATGACTAGAAATAATCAAACAAACAAAACAGTAATAGAACTTAGATATGATGAGAAATAATCAAACAAACAAAACAGTAATAGAACTTAGATATGACTAGAAATAATCAAACAAACAAACCAGTAATAGAACTTAGATATGACTAGAAATAATCAAACAAACAAAACAGTAATAGAACTTAGATATGACTAGAAATAATCAAACAAACAAAACAGTAATAGAACTTAGATATGATGAGAAATAATCAAACAAACAAAACAGTAATAGAACTTAGATATGACTAGAAATAATCAAACAAACAAAACAGTAATAGAACTTAGATATGATGAGAAATAATCAAACAAACAAAACAGTAATAGAACTTAGATATGACTAGAAATAATCAAACAAACAAAACAGTAATAGAACTTAGATATGACTAGAAATAATCAAACAAACAAAACAGTAATAGAACTTAGATATGACTAGAAATAATCAAACAAACAAAACAGTAATAGAACTTAGATATGATGAGAAATAATCAAACAAACAAAACAGTAATAGAACTTAGATATGACTAGAAATAATCAAACAAACAAAACAGTAATAGAACTTAGATATGACTGAGAAATAATCAAACAAACAAAACAGTAATAGAACTTAGATATGACTAGAAATAATCAAACAAACAAAACAGTAATAGAACTTAGATATGACTTAGATATGACTAGAAATAATCAAACAAACAAAACAGTAATAGAACTTAGATATGACTAGAAATAATCAAACAAACAAAACAGTAATAGAACTTAGATATGACTGAGAAATAATCAAACAAACAAAACAGTAATAGAACTTAGATATGACTAGAAATAATCAAACAAACAAAACAGTAATAGAACTTAGATATGACTAGAAATAATCAAACAAACAAAACAGTAATAGAACTTAGATATGACTAGAAATAATCAAACAAACAAAACAGTAATAGAACTTAGATATGACTAGAAATAATCAAACAAACAAAACAGTAATAGAACTTAGATATGACTAGATATGAGAAATAATCAAACAAACAAAACAGTAATAGAACTTAGATATGACTAGAAATAATCAAACAAACAAAACAGTAATAGAACTTAGATATGACTAGAGAAATAATCAAACAAACAAAACAGTAATAGAACTTAGATATGACTAGAAATAATCAAACAAACAAAACAGTAATAGAACTTAGATATGACTAGAAATAATCAAACAAACAAAACAGTAATAGAACTTAGATATGATGAGAAATAATCAAACAAACAAAACAGTAATAGAACTTAGATATGATGAGAAATAATCAAACAAACAAAACAGTAATAGAACTTAGATATGACTAGAAATAATCAAACAAACAAAACAGTAATAGAACTTAGATATGACTAGAAATAATCAAACAAACAAAACAGTAATAGAACTTAGATATGACTAGAAATAATCAAACAAACAAAACAGTAATAGAACTTAGATATGATGAGAAATAATCAAACAAACAAAACAGTAATAGAACTTAGATATGACTAGAAATAATCAAACAAACAAAAACAGTAATAGAACTTAGATATGACTAGAAATAATCAAACAAACAAAACAGTAATAGAACTTAGATATGATGAGAAATAATCAAACAAACAAAACAGTAATAGAACTTAGATATGACTAGAAATAATCAAACAAACAAAACAGTAATAGAACTTAGATATGATGAGAAATAATCAAACAAACAAACAGTAATAGAACTTAGATATGATGAGAAATAATCAAACAAACAAACAGTAATAGAACTTAGATATGACTAGAAATAATCAAACAAACAAAACAGTAATAGAACTTAGATATGACTAGAAATAATCAAACAAACAAAACAGTAATAGAACTTAGATATGACTAGAAATAATCAAACAAACAAACAGTAATAGAACAGTAATAGAACTTAGATATGATGATGAGAAATAATCAAACAAACAAAACAGTAATAGAACTTAGATATGACTAGAAATAATCAAACAAACAAACAGTAACAGAACTAGATATGATTTAGAAAATCAAACAAACAAACCAGTAATAGAACTTAGATATGACGAGAAATAATCAAACAAACAAAACAGTAATAGAACTTAGATATGACTTAGATATAGAAATAATCAAACAAACAAAACAGTAATAGAACTTAGATATGACTAGAAATAATCAAACAAACAAAACAGTAATAGAACTTAGATATGACTAGAAATAATCAAACAAACAAAACAGTAATAGAACTTAGATATGACTAGAAATAATCAAACAAACAAAACAGTAATAGAACTTAGATATGACTAGAAATAATCAAACAAACAAAACAGTAATAGAACTTAGATATGATGAGAAATAATCAAACAAACAAAACAGTAATAGAACTTAGATATGACTAGAAATAATCAAACAAACAAACAGTAATAGAACTTAGATATGACTAGAAATAATCAAACAAACAAAACAGTAATAGAACTTAGATATGACTAGAAATAATCAAACAAACAAAACAGTAATAGAACTTAGATATGATGAGAAATAATCAAACAAACAAAACAGTAATAGAACTTAGATATGACTAGAAATAATCAAACAAACAAAACAGTAATAGAACTTAGATATGACTAGAAATAATCAAACAAACAAAACAGTAATAGAACTTAGATATGACTAGAAATAATCAAACAAACAAAACAGTAATAGAACTTAGATATGACTAGAAATAATCAAACAAACAAAACAGTAATAGAACTTAGATATGATGAGAAATA